>NC_092412.1:254449314-254601814 GCF_040894005.1 Engystomops pustulosus | reverse complement strand
GTTATATTCTTGTACATAGGGGGCAGTATTATAGTAGTTATATTCCTGTACATAGGGGGCAGTATTATAGTAGTTATATACTTGTACATAGGGGGCAGTATTATAGTAGTTATATTCCTGTACATAGGGGGCAGTATTATAGTAGTTATATTCTTGTTCATAGGGGGCAGTATTATAGTAGTTATATTCCCGTACATAGGGGCAGTATTATAGTAGTTATAGTCTTGTACATAGGGGGCAGTATTATAGCAGTTATATTCTTGTACAAAGAGGGCAGTATTATAGTAGTTATATTCCTGTACATAGGAGGCAGCATTATAGTAGTTATATTCCTGTACATAGGGGACAGTATTATAGTAGTTAAATTCTTGCACATAGGGGGCAGTATTATAGCAGTTATATTCTTGTACATAGGGGGCAGTATTATAGTAGTTATATTCCTGTACATATGGGGCAGTATTATAGTAGTTATATTCTTGTACATAGGGGGCAGTATTATAGTAGTTATATTCCTGTACTTAGGGGGCAGTATTATAGTAGTTGTATTCCTGTACATAGGGGGCAGTATTATAGTAGTTATATTCTTGTACATAGGGGGCAGTATTATAGTAGTTATATCCTTGTACATAGGGGGCAGTATTATAGTAGTTATATCCTTGTACATAGGGGGCAGTATTATAGCAGTTATATTCTTGTACATAGGGGGCAGAATATAGTAGTTATATTCCTGTACATAGGGGCAGTATTATAGTAGTTATATTCCTGTACATAGGGGGCAGTATTATAGTAGTTATATCCTTTTACATAGGGGGCAGTATGATAGTAGTTATATTCCTGTACATAAGGGGCAGTATTATAGTAGTTATATTTCTGTACATAGGGGGCAGTATTATAGTAGTTATATCCCTGTACATAGGGGACAGTATTATAGTAGTTATATTCTTGTACATAGGGGGCAGTATTATAGTAGTTATATTCCTGTACATAGGGGGCAGTATTATAGTAGTTATATTCCTGTACATAGGGGGCAGTATTATAGTAGTTATATTCTTGTACATAGGGGTCAGTATTATAGTAGTTATATTTCTGTACATAGGGGGGCAGTATTATAGTAGTTATATTCTTGTACATAGGGGACAGTATTATAGTAGTTATATTCTTGTACATAGGGGCAGTATTATAGTAGTTATATTCTTGTACATAGGGGCAGTATTATAGTAGTTATATTCTTGTACATAGGGGGCAGTATTATAGTAGTTATATTCTTGTACATAGGAGGCAGTATTATAGTAGTTATATTCATGTACATAGGAGGCAGTATTATAGTAGTTATATTCTTGTACATAGGGGGCAGTATTATAGTAGTTATATTCCTGTACATAGGGGGCAGTATTATAGTAGTTATATTCCTGTACATAGGGGGCAGTATTATAGTAGTTATATTCTTATACATAGGGGGCAGTATTATAGTAGTTATATTCCTGTACATAGGAGGCAGTATTATAGTAGTTATATTCTTGTACATAGGGGCAGTATTATAGTAGTTATATTCTTGTACATGGGAGGCAGAATTATAGTAGTTATATTCATGTACATAGGGGCAGTATTATAGTAGTTATATTCTTGTACATAGGGGGCAGTATTATAGTAGTTATATTCTTGTACATAGGGGGCAGTATTATAGTAGTTATATTCTTGTACATAGGGGGCAGTATTATAGTAGTTATATTCCTGTACATAGGGGGCAGTATTATAGTAGTTATATTCTTGTGCATAGGGGGCAGTATTATAGTAGTTATATTCTTGTACATAGGGGGCAGTATTATAGTAGTTATATTCCTGTACATAGGGGGCAGTATTATAGTAGTTATATTCTTGTACATAGGGGGCAGTATTAGAGTAATTATATTCTTGTACATAGGGGCAGTATTATAGTAGTTATATTCTTGTACATAGGGGGCAGTATTATAGTAGTTATATTCTTGTACATAGGGGGCAGTATTATAGTAGTTATATTCTTATACATAGGGGGCAGTATTATAGTAGTTATATTCCTGTACATAGGAGGCAGTATTATAGTAGTTATATTCTTCTACATAGGGGCAGTATTATAGTAGTTATATTCTTATACATAGGGGGCAGTATTATAGTAGTTATATTCCTGTACATAGGGGGCAGTATTATAGTAGTTATATTCTTCTACATAGGGGCAGTATTATAGTAGTTATATTCTTGTACATAGGGGGCAGTATTATAGTAGTTATATTCTTGTACATAGGGGGCAGTATTATAGTAGTTATATTCTTGTACATAGGGGGCAGTATAATAGTAGTTATATTCCTGTACATAGGAGGCAGTATTATAGTAGTTATATCCTGTACATAGGGGCAGTATTATAGTAGTTATATTCTTGTACATAGGGGGCAGTATTATAGTAGTTATATTCCTGTACATAGGGGGCTGTATTATAGTAGTTATATTCTTGTACATAGGGGGCAGTATTATAGTAGTTATATTCCTGTACATAGGGGGCAGTATTATAGTAGTTATATTCCTGTACATAGGGGGCTGTATTATAGTAGTTATATTCTTGTACATAGGGGGCAGTATTATAGTAGTTATATTCCTGTACATAGGGGGCAGTATTATAGTAGTTATATTCCTGTACATAGGGGGCTGTATTATAGTAGTTATATTCTTGTACATAGGGGGCAGTATTATAGTAGTTATATTCCTGTACATAGGGGGCAGTATTATAGTAGTTATATTCCTGTACATAGGGGGCAATATTATAGTAGTTATATTCCTGTACATAGAGGGCAGTATTATAGTAGTTATATTCTTGTACATAGGGGGCAGTATTATAGTAGTTATAGTCTTGTATATAGGGGGCAGTATTATAGTAGTTATATTCTTGTACATAGGGGGCAGTATTATAGTAGTTATATTCCTGTACATAGGGGGCAATATTATAGTAGTTATATTCCTGTACATAGGGGGCAGTATTATAGTATTTATATTCTTGTACATAGGGGGCAGTATTATAGTAGTTATAGTCTTGTATATAGGGGGCAGTATTATAGTAGTTATATTCTTGTACATAGGGAGCAGTATTATAGTAGTTATATTCTTGTACATAGGGAGCAGTATTATAGTAGTTATATTCTTGTACATAGGGGGGCAGTATTATAGTAGTTATATTCCTGTACATATGGAGCAGTATTATAGTATTTATATTCTTGTACATAGGGGGCAGTATTATAGTAGTTATAGTCTTGTATATAGGGGGCAGTATTATAGTAGTTATATTCTTGTACATAGGGAGCAGTATTATAGTAGTTATATTCTTGTACATAGGGAGCAGTATTATAGTAGTTATATTCTTGTACATAGGGGGGCAGTATTATAGTAGTTATATTCCTGTACACAGGGGGCAGTATTATAGTAGTTATATTCCTGTAGATAGGGGGCAGTATTATAGTATTTATATTCTTGTACATAGGGGCAGTATTATAGTAGTTATATTCTTGTACATAGGGGGCAGTATTATAGTAGTTATATTCTTGTACATAGGGGGCAGTATTATAGTAGTTATAGTCTTGTACATAGGAGCCAGTATTGCAGTAATATCTCACTGGGTACAGAGCCATTATTATGTTCTCTAGCAGTTGCAGAACAGGATATTTGGTGTCCGTCATGCATTGTACAAAGGGCAGAGTCCAGTGCGGGGCCCCTGTGATGACTCCTTAGGGACAATAGTAGTTATGACAGCAGGAGGCGTCTCCAGGTTACGGCACAGAATACACTGACCCTTGGTTACAGCATTGGGCGTCTTCTCTGGTGTCTTGGTGGAGTCTCCATCCTTTAGTACTGTCTCAGTATTGAGCCCCCGTATTAAACTCCATAGCTCAGTGCTGTATCCTGGTGCTGAGCCCAGTAATGCTGTTCTTCCTCTGCTCCCAGCACTTTGTCCCTGCGGCCCCTTCTTTGAACGGTCAGACGCCCCCACAGATCAAACACTGAACATGGATGCCAAGAAGAGTCCCTCAATGTTACTGTCTGAGAGATCTCCTATTAATGTGCCCGTCATAACCGAGCAGCCCCCACAGTAGCGACAGCCAGAGTGCCCCCCATAACAATGACAGCCACAGTGCCCCCCATAACAATGACAGACACAGTGCCCCCCATAACAATGACAGCCACAGTGCCCCCCATAACAATGACAGGCACAGTGCCCCCCATAACAATGACAGGCACAGTGCCCCCATAACAATGACAGCCACAGTGCCCCCATAACAATGACAGCCACAGTGCCCCCATAACAATGACAGACACAGTGCCCCCCATAACAATGACAGCCAGAGCGCCCCCCATAACAATGACAGCCAGAGTGCCCCCCATGACAATGACAGCCAGAGTGCCCCCCATGACAATGACAGCCACAGTGCCCCCCATAACAATGACAGACACAGTGCCCCCCATAACAATGACAGCCAGAGCGCCCCCCATAACAATGACAGCCAGAGCGCCCCCCATAACAATGACAGCCAGAGCGCCCCCCATAACAATGACAGCCACAGTGCCCCCCATAACAATGACAGCCAGAGCGCCCCCCATAACAATGACAGCCACAGTGCCCCCCATAACAATGACAGCCACAGTGCCCCCCATAACAATGACAGACACAGTGCCCCCCATAACAATGACAGCCACAGTGCCCCCCATAACAATGAGAGCCACAGTGCCCCCCATAACAATGAGAGCCACAGTGCCCCCCATAACAATGAGAGCCACAGTGCCCCCATAACAGAGACATCCACAGTGCCCCCCATAACAGAGACATTCACAGTGCCCCCCATAACAGAGACATCCACAGTGCCCCCCATAACAATGAAAGCCACAGTGCCCCCCATAACAATGAGAGCCACAGTGCCCCCCATAACTACATCCACAGTGCCCACCATAACAGTGACAGCCACAGTGCGCCCCATAACAGAAACATCCACAGTGCCCCCCATAACAATGACATCCACAGTGCCCCCCATAACAATGACAGCCACAGTGCCCCCCATAACAGAGACATCCACAGTGCCCCCCATAACAATGACAGCCACAGTGCCCCCCATAACGACATCCACAGTGCCCCCCATAACGACATCCACAGTGCCCCCCATAACGACATCCACAGTGCCCCCCATAACAGAGACATCCACAGTGCCCCCCATAACAATGACAGCCACAGTGCCCCCCATAACGACATCCACAGTGCCCCCCATAACAGAGACATCCACAGTGCCCCCCATAACAATGACAGCCACAGTGCACCCCATAACAATGACAGCCACAGTGCCCCCCATAACAATGACAGCCACAGTGCCCCCCATAACAATGACAGCCACAGTGCACCCCATAACAATGAGAGCCACAGTGCACCCCATAACAATGAGAGCCACAGTTCCCCCCATAACAGAGACATCCACAGTGCCCCCATAACAATGACAGCCACAGTGCCCCCCATAACAATGAGAGCCACAGTGCCCCCATAACAATGAGAGCCACAGTGCCCCTCATAACAATGACAGGCACCGTGCCCCCCATAACAATGAAAGGCACAGTGCCCCCATAGTGTAAGCCATCGCCATATCACTGATCACAAACCCTTCCTGTGGTATAAAAATAAATAAATCAACGTTCCCAAGGACAATCTCTTCACAGTCACACAACCGCTTATCCACCGGTCAGGAAGGAGTTACCCTCCCGCTCACACATGATCCGCACGGAACGCGCCCGATCCTGGAAGTGCTGAGCTCCGAGCTGTGAGGTTACACTACAATCCACATTACATTACATAGGGGCAGTATTATAGTAGTTATATTCCTGTATATAGGGGGCAGTATTATAGTAGTTATATCCCTGTACATAGGGGGCAGTATTATAGTAGTTATATTCCTGTATATAGGGGGCAATATTATAGTAGTTATATTCCTGTACATAGGGGGCAGTATTATAGTAGTTATATTCTTGTACATAGGGGACAGTATTATAGTAGTTATATTCTTGTACATAGGGGGCAGTATTATAGTAGTTATATTCTTGTACATATGGGGCAGTATTATAGTAGTTATATTCCTGTACATAGGGGGCAGTATTATAGTAGTTATATTCTTGTACATAGGGGACAGTATTATAGTAGTTATATTCTTGTACATAGGGGGCAGTATTATAGTAGTTATATTCCTGTACATAGGGGGCAGTATAATAGTAGTTATATTCTTGTACATAGGGGGCAGTATTATAGTAGTTATATTCTTGTACATAGGGAGCAGTATTATAGTAGTTATATTCTTGTACATAGGGGGCAGTATTATAGTAGTTATATTCTTGTACATAGGGGGCAGTATTATAGTAGTTATATTCTTGAACATAGGGAGCAGTATTATAGTAGTTATATTCTTGTACATAGGGGGCAGTATTATAGTAGTTATATTCTTGTACAAAGGGGGCAGTATTATAGTAGTTATATTCTTGTACATAGGGGGCAGGATTATAGTAGTTATATTCTTCTACATAGGAGGCAGGATTATAGTAGTTATATTCTTGTACATAGGGGGCAGTATTATAGTAGTTATATTCCTGTACATAGGGGGAAGTATTATTGTAGTTATATTCTTGTACATAGGGGGCAGTATTATAGTAGTTATATTCTTGTACATAGGGGGCAGTATTATAGTAGTTATATTCTTGTACATAGGGGGCAGTATTATAGTAGTTATATTCTTGTACATAGGGGCAGTATTATAGTAGTTATATTCCTGTACATAGGGGGCAGTATTATAGTAGTTATATTCTTGTACATAGGGGGCAGTATTATAGTAGTTATATTCCTGTACATAGGGGGCAGTATTATAGTAGTTATATTCTTGTACATAGGGGGCAGTATTATAGTAGTTATATTCTTGCACATAGGGGGCAGTATTATAGTAGTTATATTCTTGTACATAGGGGGCAGTATTATAGTAGTTATATTCTTGCACATAGGGGGCAGTATTATAGTAGTTATATTCCTGTACATAGGGGGCAGTATTATAGTAGTTATATTCCTGTACATAGGGGGCAGTATTATAGTAGTTATATTCTTGTACATAGGGAGCAGTATTATAGTAGTTATATTCTTGTACATAGGGGGCAGTGTTATAGTAGTTATATTCTTGTACATAGGGAGCAGTATTATAGTAGTTATATTCTTGTACATAGGGAGCAGTATTATAGTAGTTATATTCTTGTACATAGGGGGCAGTGTTATAGTAGTTATATTCCTGTACATAGGGGGCAGTATTATAGTAGTTATATTCCTGTACATAGGGGGCAGTATTATAGTAGTTATATTCTTGTACATAGAGGGCAGTATTATAGTAGTTATATTCCTGTACATAGGGGGCAGTATTATAGTAGTTATATTCCTGTACATAGGGGGCAGTATTATAGTAGTTATATTCCTGTACATAGAGGGCAGTATTATAGTAGTTATATTCTTGTACATAGGGGACAGTATTATAGTAGTTATATTCTTGTACATAGGGGACAGTATTATAGTAGTTATATTCTTGCACATAGGGGGGCAGTATTATAGTAGTTATATTCTTGTACATAGGGGGCAGTATTATAGTAGTTATATTCTTGTACATAGGGGGCAGTATTATAGTAGTTATATCCTTGTACATAGGGGGCAGTATTATAGTAGTTATATTCTTGTACATAGGGGGCAGTATTATAGTAGTTATATTCTTGTACATAGGGGGCAGTATTATAGTGTCAGTATTATGTTTCTGGGCGCTGTCCTCTGTGTGTTATATGATGTTTATGTTGCAGATGATGTAATATTTAGTGATACAAGTTATGTTACATTATGTTATATTGTACATGTATTACATGTAGGGCGAAATTAGTAACAATTATGACAATGTGCTGTGCCCCTGTTATCGGACGTGTCTCACGCGAAACAACTCTAAACATCGCGACTCCCGGCAGACCCGGGTGCATGTGCCGCCCCCTCCCGCAGGGGGCGCAGTGGTCGCTCCTGTGTCGGGGTCTCACCTGTTTTCTCAGAGGGATTATTACGCATCCATCATCCCAGTTCCGTTATGTACCATAGAGTCTCGTATGCTCGGAGGACAGAGCGCCGAGCTGTAATTTCAGGTTTCCGCCGTAGGGAGCGCTAGAGCGCCGCACTGCCGGGAAGCGGAAGCGCTGCCGCCGCCATCATGGAGAGGGGCAGAGGATGCTTTGCCCTTACTTCATCATGTTCTTTACAATAGTTGCAGTTTGTTGTTTAAGACTAAACTAATATTACACAGATATTGGACCCTAAACTAGTACAGACCCCAAACCAGATCCCGTAGACTAGTGCAGAGACCACAGGACCCTCTAAACTCTACAGACACAAGTCATATGCTTCTGGCATTATTGCTGTGTCTATTATGGGGTCACTGTGGCTATCAGTGTTATGGGGTCACTGTGGTTGTCACTTTCATGGGGGGGGGGGGGCGCTGCCGGTGACTATTATGGGGGAGCTGTGGCCTTACTATTATGGGGGAGCTGTGGCCTCACTATTATGGGGGAGCTGTGGCTGACACTATTATGGGGGAGCTGTGGCCTCGCTATTATGGGGGAGCTGTGGCTGACACTATTATGGGGGAGCTGTGGCCTCGCTATTATGGGGGAGCTGTGGCCTCGCTATTATGGGGGAGCTGTGGCCTCGCTATTATGGGGGAGCTGTGGCTGACACTATTATGGGGGTGCTGTGGCCTCACTATTATGGGGGAGCTGTGGCTGACACTATTATGGGGGAGCCGTGGCCTCACTATTATGGGGGAGCTGTGGCCTCACTATTATGGGGGAGCTGTGGCCTCACTATTATGGGGGAGCTGTGGCTGACACTATTATGGGGGTGCTGTGGCCTCACTATTATGGGGGAGCTGTGGCTGACACTATTATGGGGGTGCTGTGGCCTCACTATTATGGGGAAGCTGTGGCTGACACGATTATGGGGGAGCCGTGGCCTCACTATTATGGGGGAGCCGTGGCCTCACTATTATGGGGGAGCTGTGGCCTCACTATTATGGGGGAGCTGTGGCTGACACTATTATGGGGGTGCTGTGACCTCACTATTATGGGGGTGCTGTGACCTCACTATTATGGGGGAGCTGTGGACTCGCTATTATGGGGGAGCTCTGGCTGACAATATTATGGGGGAGCCGTGGCCTCACTATTATGGGGGGAGCTGTGGCCTCACTATTATGGGGGAGCTGTGGCCTCACTATTATGGGAAAGCTGTTCCCTTCACTATTATGGGGGAGCTGTGGCTGACACTATTATGGGGGTGCTGTGGCCTCACTATTATGGGGGAGCTGTGGCTGACACTATTATGGGGGAGCTGTGGCCTCACTATTATGGGGGAGCTGTGGCCTCACTATGGGGGAGCTGTGGCTGACACTATTATGGGGGTGCTGTGGCCTCACTATTATGGGGGAGCTGTGGCTGACACTATTATGGGGCAGCTGTGGCCTCACTATGGGGGAGCTGTGGCCTCACTATTATGGGGGAGCTGTGGCTGACACTATTATGGGGGAGCCGTGGCCTCACTATTATGGGGAGCTGTGGCCTCACTATTATGGGGGAGCTGTGGCCTCACTATGATGGGGGAGCTGTGGCTGACACTATTATGGGGGAGCCGTGGCCTCACTATTATGGGGGAGCCGTGGCCTCACTATTATGGGGGAGCCGTGGCCTCACTATAATGGGGAGCTGTGGCCTCACTATTATGGGGGAGCTGTGGCTGACACTATTATGGGGGAGCTGTGGTCTCACTATTATGGGGGAGCTGTGGCCTCGCTATTATGGGGGAGCTCTGGCTGACAATATTATGGGGGAGCCGTGGCCTCACTATTATGGGGGGAGCTGTGGCCTCACTATTATGAGGGAGCTGTGGCCTCACTATTATGGGAAAGCTGTGGCCTCACTATTATGGGGGAGCTGTGGCTTACACTATTATGGGGGTGCTGTGGCCTCACTATTATGGGGGAGCTGTGGCTGACACTATTATGGGGGTGCTGTGGCCTCACTATTATGGGGGAACTGTGGCCTCGCTATTATGGGGGAGCTGTGGCTGACACTATTATGGGGGAGCTGTGGCCTCACTATTATGAGGGAGCTGTGGCCTCACTATGGGGGAGCTGTGGCTGACACTATTATGGGGGTGCTTTGGCCTCACTATTATGGGGGAGCTGTGGCTGACACTATTATGGGGGAGCTGTGGCCTCACTATTATGGGGGAGCTGTGGCCTCACTATGGGGGAGCTGTGGCCTCACTATTATGGGGGAGCTGTGGCTGACACTATTATGGGGGTGCTGTGGCCTCACTATAATGGGGGTGCTGTGGCCTCACTATTATGGGGGAGCTGTGGCTGACACTATTATGGGGGAGCCGTGGCCTCACTATTATGGGGAGCTGTGGCTGACACTATTATGGGGGAGCTGTGGCTGACACTATTATGGGGGAGCTGTGGCCTCACTATTATGGGGGAGCTGTGGCCTCACTATGATCGGGGAGTTGTGGCTGACACTATTATGGGGGAGCCGTGGCCTCACTATTATGGGGGAGCCGTGGCCTCACTATAATGGGGAGCTGTGGCCTCACTATTATGGGGGAGCTGTGGCTGACACTATTATGGGGGAGCTGTGGTCTCACTATTATGGGGGAGCTGTGGCCTCGCTATTATGGGGGAGCTCTGGCTGACAATATTATGGGGGAGCTGTGGCCTCACTATTATGGGGGGAGCTGTGGCCTCACTAATATGAGGGAACTGTGGCCTCGCTATTATGGGGGAGCTGTGGACTCACTATTATGGGGGAGCTCTGGCTGACAATATTATGGGGAGCCGTGGCCTATTATGGGGGGGGCTGTGGCCTCACTATTATGGGGGAGCTGTGGCCTCACTATTATGGGAAAGCTGTGGCCTCACTATTATGGGGGAGCTGTGGCTGACACTATTATGGGGGTGCTGTGGCCTCACTATTATGGGGGAGCTGTGGCTGACACTATTATGGGGGTGCTGTGGCCTCACTATTATGGGGGAGCTGTGGCTGACACTATTATGGGGGAGCTGTGGCCTCACTATGGGGGAGCTGTGGCTGACACTATTATGGGGGTGCTGTGGCCTCACTATTATGGGGGAGCTGTGGCTGACACTATTATGGGGGAGCTGTGGCCTCACTATTATGGGGGAGCTGTGGCCTCACTATGGGGGAGCTGTGGCCTCACTATTATGGGGGAGCTGTGGCTGACACTATTATGGGGGTGCTGTGGCCTCACTATTATGGGGGTGCTGTGGCCTCACTATTATGGGGAGCTGTGGCCTCACTATTATGGGGGAGCTGTGGCTGACACTATTATGGGGAAGCTGTGGCCTCACTATTATGGGGAAGCTGTGGCTGACACTATTATGGGGGAGCTGTGGCCTCACTATTATGGGGGAGCTGTGGCCTCACTATGGGGGAGCTGTGGCCTCACTATTATGGGGGTGCTGTGGCCTCCCTATTATGGGGGAGCTGTGGCCTCACTATTATGGGGGTGCTGTGGCCTCACTATTATGGGGGTGCTGTGGCCTCAATATTATAAGGGAGCTGTGGCCTCACTATTATGGGGGAGCTGTGGCCTCACTATTATGGGGGAGCTGTGTCTGAGACTATTATGGGGGAGCTGTGGCCTCACTATTATGGGGGAGCTGTGGCTGACACTATTATGGGGGAGCTGTGTCTGAGACTATTATGGGGGAGCCGTGGCCTCACTATTATGGGGGAGCTGTGGCCTCACTATTATGGGGGAGCTGTGGCTGACACTATTATGGGGGAGCTGTGTCTGAGACTATTATGGGGGAGCCGTGGCCTCACTATTATGGGGGAGCTGTGGCCTCACTATTATGGGGGAGCTGTGGCCTCACTATTATGGGGGAGCTGTGGCTGACACTATTATGGGGGAGCTGTGGCTGACACTATTATGGGGGAGCTGTGGCTGACACTATTATGGGGGTGCTGTGGCCTCACTATTATGGGGGAGCTGTGGCTGACACTATTATGGGGGAGCTGTGGCCTCACTATTATGGGGGAGCTGTGGCTGACACGATTATGGTGGAGCCGTGGCCTCACTTTTATGGGGGAGCTGTGGCCTCGCTATTATGGGGGAGCTGTGGACTCACTATTATGGGGGAGCTGTGGCTGACACGATTATGGTGGAGCCGTGGCCTCACTATTATGGGGGAGCTGTGGCCTCGCTATTATGGGGGTGCTGTGGCCTCACTATTATGGGGGGAGCTGTGGCCTCACTATTATGAGGGAGCTGTGGCCTCACTATTATGGGAAAGCTGTGGCCTCACTATTATGGGGGAGCTGTGGCTGACACTATTATGGGGGTGCTGTGGCCTCACTATTATGGGGGAGCTGTGGCTGACACTATTATGGGGGAGCTGTGGCCTCACTATTATGGGGGAGCTGTGGCCTCACTATGGGGGAGCTGTGGCTGACACTATTATGGGGGTGCTGTGGCCTCACTATTATGGGGGAGCTGTGGCTGACACTATTATGGGGGAGCTGTGGCCTCACTATTATGGGGGAGCTGTGGCCTCACTATGGGGGAGCTGTGGCCTCACTATTATAGGGGAGCTGTGGCTGACACTATTATGGGGGTGCTGTGGCCTCACTATTATGGGGGTGCTGTGGCCTCACTATTATGGGGGAGCTGTGGCTGACACTATTATGGGGGAGCCGTGGCCTCACTATTATGGGGGAGCTGTGGCCTCACTATGATGGGGGAGCTGTGGCTGACACTATTATGGGGGAGCCGTGGCCTCACTATTATGGGGGAGCTGTGGCTGACACTGTTATGGGGGAGCTGTGGCTGACACTATTATGGGGAGCCGTGGCCTCACTATTATGGGGGAGCCGTGGCCTCACTATTATGGGGGAGCCGTGGCCTCACTATTATGGGGGAGCTGTGGCTGACACTATTATGGGGGAGCTGTGGCCTCACTATTATGGGGGAGCTGTGGCTGACACTATTATGGGGGAGCTGTGGTCTCACTATTATGGGGGAGCTGTGGCCTCACTATTATGGGGGAGCTGTGGACTCACTATTATGGGGGAGCTCTGGCTGACAATATTATGGGGGAGCCGTGGCCTCACTATTATGGGGGGAGCTGTGGCCTCACTATTATGAGGGAGCTGTGGCCTCACTATTATGGGAAAGCTGTGGCCTCACTATTATGGGGGAGCTGTGGCTGACACTATTATGGGGGTGCTGTGGCCTCACTATTATGGGGGAGCTGTGGCTGACACTATTATGGGGGTGCTGTGGCCTCACTATTATGGGGGAACTGTGGCCTCGCTATTATGGGGGAGCTGTGGACTCACTATTATGGGGGAGCTGTGGCCTCACTATTATGGGAAAGCTGTGGCCTCACTATTATGGGGGAGCTGTGGCTGACAATATTATGGGGGAGCTGTGGCCTCACTATTATGGGGGAGCTGTGGCCTCACTATTATGGGAAAGCTGTGGCCTCACTATTATGGGGGAGCTGTGGCCTCACTATTATGGGAAAGCTGTGGCCTCACTATTATGGGGGAGCTGTGGCTGACACTATTATGGGGGTGCTTTGGCCTCACTATTATGGGGGAGCTGTGGCTGACACTATTATGGGGGAGCTGTGGCCTCACTATTATGGGGGAGCTGTGGCCTCACTATGGGGGAGCTGTGGCTGACACTATTATGGGGGTGCTGTGGCCTCACTATTATGGGGGAGCTATGGCTGACACTATTATGGGGGAGCTGTGGCCTCACTATTATGGGGGAGCTGTGGCCTCACTATGGGGGAGCTGTGGCCTCACTATTATGGGGGAGCTGTGGCTGACACTATTATGGGGGTGCTGTGGCCTCACTATTATGGGGGTGCTGTGGCCTCACTATTATGGGGGAGCTGTGGCTGACACTATTATGGGGAAGCCGTGGCCTCACTATTATGGGGAGCTGTGGCCTCACTATTATGGGGGAGCTGTGGCTGACACTATTATGGGGGAGCTGTGGCCTCACTATTATGGGGGAGCTGTGGCCTCACTGTTATGGGGGAGCTGTGGCTGACATTATTATGGGGGAGCCGTGGCCTCACTATTATGGGGGAGCCGTGGCCTCACTATTATGGGGAGCTGTGGCCTCACTATTATGGGGGAGCTGTGGCTGACACTATTATGGGGGAGCTGTGGTCTCACTATTATGGGGGAGCTGTGGTCTCACTATTATGGGGGAGCTGTGGACTCACTATTATGGGGGAGCTGTGGCTGACAATATTATGGGGGAGCCGTGGCCTCACTATTATGGGGGAGCTGTGGCTGACACTATTATGGGGGTGCTGTGGCCTCACTATTATGGGGGAGCTGTGGCCTCACTATTATGGGGGTGCTGTGGCCTCACTATTATGGGGGAGCTGTGGCTGACACTATTATGGGGGTGCTGTGGCCTCCCTATTATGGGGTAGCTGTGGCCTCACTATTATGGGGGTACTGTGGCCTCACTATTATGGGGGAGCCGTGGCTGACACTATTATGGGGGTGCCGTGGCCTCACTATTATGGGGGTGCTGTGGCCTCGCTATTATGGGGGAGCTGTGGCCTCACTATTATGGGGGAGCTGTGGCTGACACTATTATGGGGGTGCTGTGGCCTCACTATTATGGGGGAGCTGTGGCCTCACTATTATGGGGGAGCTGTGGCCTCACTATTATGGGGGAGCTGTGGCCTCACTATTATGGGTTTGCAGGTGCAATACGAAGCCATCACCGCGCTCCAGAGCCGCACACAGCCGACAGGAGGAGGACGACTGGTGCAGAGGAATGGGGAGCATTAAGGATTTATAGGTTTATTAAGGGTCATAACCTTTACTTTACAGTACAGGGATAATACACACAGTGATGTCACAGTACTGGGATAATACACACAGTGATGTCACAGTACAGAGATAATACACACAGTGATGTCACAGTACAGGGATAATACACACAGTGATGTCACAGTACAGGGATAATACACAGTGATGTCACAGTACAGAGATAATACACACAGTGATGTCACAGTACAGGATAATACACACAGTGATGTCACAGTACAGGGATAATACACACAGTGATGTCACAGTACAGGGATAATACACACAGTGATGTCACAATACAGGGATTATACACACAGTGATGTCACAGTTCAGAGAACAGTGATGTCACAGTACAGGGATAATACACACAGTGATGTCACAGTACAGAGATAATACACACAGTGATGTCACAGTACAGGGATAATACACATAGTGATGTCACAGTACAGAGATAATACACACAGTGATGTCACAGTACAGGGATAATACACATAGTGATGTCACAGTACAGGGATAATACACACAGTGATGTCACAGTACAGAGATAATACACACTGTGATGTCACAGTACAGGGAAAATACACACAGTGATGTCACAGTACAGGGATAATACACACAGTGATGTCACAGTACAGGGAAAATACACACAGTGATGTCACAGTACAGAGATAATACACACAGTGATGTCACAGTACAGGGATACTACACACAGCGATGTCACAGTACAGGGATACTACACACAGCGATGTCACAGTATAGGGGATAATACACACAGTGATGTCACAGTACAGGGATAATACACACAGTGATGTCACAGTACAGGGAAAATACACACAGTGATGTCACAGTACAGAGATAATACACACAGCGATGTCACAGTACAGGGATACTACACACAGCGATGTCACAGTACAGGGGATAATACACACAGTGTTGTCACAGCACAGGGATAATACACACAGTGATGTCACAGTACAGAGATAATACACACAGTGATGTCACAGTACAGGGATAATACACACAGTGATGTCACAGTACAGGGATAATACACACAGTGATGTCACAGTACAGGATAATACACACAGTGATGTCACAGTACAGGATAATACACACAGTGATGTCACAGTACAGGGATATTACACACAGTTATGTCACAGTACAGGGATAATACACACAATGATGTCACAGTACAGGGATAATACACACAGTGATGTCACAGTACAGGGAAAATACACGCAGTGATGTCACAGTACAGGGATAATACACGCAGTGATGTCACAGTACAGAGATAATACACACAGTGATGTCACAGTACAGGGATAATACACACAGTGATGTCACAGTACAGAGATAATACACACAGTGATGTCACAGTACAGGGATAATACACAAAGTGATGTCACAGTACAGGGATACTACACACAGTGATGTCACAGTACAGGGATAATACACACAGTGATGTCACAGTAAAGGGATAATACACACAGCGATGTCACAGTATAGAGATAATACACACAGTGATGTCACAGTACAGGGATAATACACACAGTAATGTTACAGTACAGGGATAATACACGCAGTAATGTCACAGTACAGGGATAATACACCCAGTGATGTCACAGTACAGGGATAATACACACAGCGATGTCACAGTACAGGGATAATACACACAGCGATGTCACAGTACAGGGATAATACACACAGCGATGTCACAGTACAGGGATAATACACACAGTAATGTCACAGTACAGGGATAATACACGCAGTAATGTCACAGTACAGGGATAATACACGCAATGATGTCACAGTACAGGGATAATACACACAGTGATGTCACAGTACAGGGAAAATACACGCAGTGATGTCACAGTACAGGGATAATACACGCAGTGATGTCACAGTACAGAGATAATACACACAGTGATGTCACAGTACAGGGATAATACACACAGTGATGTCACAGTACAGAGATAATACACACAGTGATGTCACAGTACAGGGATAATACACAAAGTGATGTCACAGTACAGGGATACTACACACAGTGATGTCACAGTACAGGGATAATACACACAGTGATGTCACAGTACAGGGATAATACACACAGTGATGTCACAGTACAGAGATAATACACACAGTGATGTCACAGTACAGGGATAATACACACAGTGATGTCACAGTACAGGGATACTACACACAGCGATGTCACAGTACAGGATAATACACACAGCAATGTCACAGTACAGGGATAATACACACAGTGATGTCACAGTACAGAGATAATACACACAGTGATGTCACAGTACAGGGATAATACACACAGCAATGTCACAGTACAGAGATAATACACACAGTGATGTCACAGTACAGGGATAATACACGCAGTAATGTCACAGTACAGAGATAATACACACAGTGATGTCACAGTACAGAGATAATACACACAGTGATGTCACAGTACAGGGATAATACACACAGCAATGTCACAGTACAGAGATAATACACACAGTGATGTCACAGTACAGGGATAATACACACAGTAATGTCACAGTACAGGGATAATACACGCAGTAATGTCACAGTACAGGGATAATACACACAGTGATGTCACAGTACAGGGATAATACACACAGTGATGTCACAGTACAGGGATAATACACACAGTAATGTCACAGTACAGGGATAATACACGCAGTAATGTCACAGTACAGGGATAATACACAATGATGTCACAGTAAAGGAATAATATACACAGTGATGTCACAGTACAGGGATAATACACACAGTGATGTCACAGTACAGGGATAATACACTCAGTGATGTCACAGTACAGGGATAACACACACAGTGATGTCACAGTACAGAGATAATACACACAGTGATGTCACAGTACAGGGATAATACACACAGCGATGTCACAGTACAGGGATAATACACACAGTGATGTCACAGTACAGAGATAATACACACAGTGATGTCACAGTACAGGGATAATACACACAGCGATGTCACAGTACAGGGATAATACACACAGTGATGTCACGGTACAGAGATAATACACACAGTGATGTCACAGTACAGGGATAATACACACAGTGATGTCACAGTACAGAGATAATACACACAGTGATGTCACAGTACAGAGATAATACGCACAGTGATGTCACAGTACAGAGATAATACACACAGTGATGTCACAGTACAGGGATAATACACACAGTGATGTCACAGTACAGACATAGTACTGGAAGAACAAGCATAGAAGGTCACAATAATAATTCTTTATGTATATAGTGCACACAGATTACACAGCGCTGCACAGAACTTGTCAAATCAGTCCCTGTCCCAAATGGGGCTCACAATCTAATAACCTACCAAAGCTAACACTTTGCAGATGTTGACCCTGGGACTTGAACCCAGGACCCCAGCACTGTAAGGCTGAAATGCTAACCACTGAGTCACCGTGCATCATGGCAGCAAGATATAGGAAACAAATCTTGTTATTAAATGGGATTTGCAGTCAGATGTGTCCCATCACCTGGATAATGCAGAAATTGCGTCAAACCTGTTTTAGGCCACATTTAGTTTTTCACCCACATCCTGCAATGTGTTCACAGCAGAAAGGAGAATGTTCCATAGTGAGCCCCATTGCTGCTCATCATACCTGCTTCTCCTACAGTTACACTGACCAGCAGGAGTCACTGTTTAATAAGGATGTGATGTGTGCAGGATTGTGATGTTACCACCAGAGGTCACTGTTACTATAAACCATGCTGGTGTCTGCAGTTGCACAGTGTGACGGCTAGGTGGCGCTGTCTCATGGAGTTTGGGTTTTTTTTTAACTTTTGTTTTATTTGAGCAACAAAAGCCTTGTGTTCTCCTGAAATACTCTGTGCTGCTGTGGTCCCTTCTTCTTTCTATTATGACGCTGCACCTGTTGCTGTCCTCACTATCATCATCACATGTGAGCACTATCACTCCTGAAACACTCTGTGCTGACAGTTCTCCTTCTCTACTCTGTGACATACAGAAGTTACATGGACCCAATCATCCCACATTCTGCAGGACAAGTCAGAATTTTTGGGGTCTCTCTTATCTGTGATATTATTTAGCCCTGTTCTTGGTTGTTGCTGGCATTTTTGTCATACCTATCAACCGTTCCAGATTCAGTGGGATAGTACAGGTTTTCCAGTGCTGTCCCACCATTGCGAGTGGTTGGGAGAATGTCCCGGTGTCCCCCATTGTCCTGCCTCCTGGTCCCAGTCCCACTAGAGATGCAGAGTAGCCGAGGCATCAGGACCAGGAGGCAGGATCAGCTCCTACTGCTCTTTTGCAGAGATGTTTGGAGGTAGCTCCTCCCCTGATCTGACAGGGGGCAACAATATGAGGGAGGATGGGGGACAGGGGACAACAATATGAGGGGAACGGATGGCAGGGGCATCATTGGGAAGGGGAGGAAGAGAAGGGCCACAATATAAGGGAAGGGAACAGGAGTACAGAAAGTTAGGGCTTTATAAGTTTGGGAAGATAATTAAAAGTGTGTGGGGGGTGATATATATCTCCATAGGGGGTTGACCAAAGGAAGTGGATATTATACGATGTGGGGGCCATTAAGGTTGATATTATTTGGTTGGGGTGGAGCAAGAGGCGAGACAAAGGGCGTGGTTTAGGGAAAGGGGAGGGGATCTTTGTTCCTCTTTCTTTAGCCCAAAAGTTGGGAGGTATAAATAGTAATAACCACCCTAACCGCGTAACTTTAGGTGCCAAATCTACAACCCACAAGATGGGACAACAAGACCACATCACACCAAAGGGAAGAAAGTAGAAATATTATCCCAAGTATAAAGTCCCAGGAAAACTCTACAATACAAACCAAATAAGAATAAACTGATATATTTTCCATAATTTAATGAACAAAATATTGGGGATAAAATAAAAATACTTTTAAGTGTAATTGCCATCCAGATCTGCCACAACCAACATGGCCGCCGGGATTCCCCCTCCCGCCTCAAGCGACAATACCTGCCTCGCAAATAGCATGCGCGGAGCGGCGCCGGCTGATGACGCCATCGCTTTGCTCTGCCACGTCTCTCCTGGGCAGCTGCGGAGAGTAAAGGGAAGCAGAAAGCTGGGGAGACCGAGGCTGCAGGAAGAGGGGTGTCCCGCTCCCCTGCAACCCTCCCCCAAGACGTGCACCCTGCATGGGCTCGACATGCGGCAGACAGCCCCGCGCTCCGCACCCGCTGCTACTGATGACTGAGCCGCTGCCCCTCCATGTGTGAGTACCTGCCCGCACCTACACTCAGGTGTCACCACAGGTGCAGACTACAACTCCCAGCATGCCCGGCCAGGTGGACACTGCCACGGAATGCTGGGAGTTGTAGTTCCCCAACAGCTGGACGGTGCAGAACACATCCATACACCTGGTATATGCCCATTACATGCTGGGAGTTGTAGTTCTACTATCGCCAGTGCAGGAGAAGCATCTGCTGTGGGCGTAATGGGAGTTGTAGTTCTACTATCTCTATTGCAGGTGAAGCATCTGCTGTGGGAATGCTGGGAGTTGTTGTTCTACTGTCGCCAGTGCAGGAGAAGCATCTGCTGTGGGCGTGATGGGAGTTGTAGTTCTACTATCACCAGTGCGGGAGAAGCATCTGCTGTGGGCATGCTGGGAGTTGTAGTTCTACTATCTCCAGTGCGGGAGAAACATCTGCTGTGGGCATGCTGGGAGTTGTAGTTCTACTATCTCCAGTGCGGGAGAAACATCTGCTGTGGGCATGCTGGGAGTTGTAGTTCTACTATCGCCAGTGCGGGAGAAGCATCTGCTGTGGGTATGCTGGGAGTTGTAGTTTTGCACAGGGTATCCAGGTAGGGAACTAGTGAGTGCAGGATGGGAGTTGTAATTGTACTGTGATACACATCCCTCTTATAGATATATACACACTGGATCATTACAGAACATTCTGGACACCGATACATTGTAACAAACTGTCAGCAGAGAGATGTGTTCTGCTGTGATGTGTTTAACTCTACTTTGTATCTTGGATAGATCTGTAACAAACCCCCAGCTGTGAGCAGTATAAGGTCCTTATTGCTTCCTTGTTGGCAAGAAGAATGTCCCCATTCATGTTACCTGCACTGACACATTGCAACGAAGCCTCAGGACAACCGAGAGATGTGAGCTGCTGATCTAATCTATTCACATAAGACTTGGATTAAGCTGCAACAAACCCTCAGCAGTGAACAGTATCAGGTCCTTATTCCCCTCTTGTTGGAAAGAAGAATGTCCCCAGTCATGTTACCCGCACCGACACATTGCAACGAAGCTGCAGGACAGCCGAGAGCTGCTGATGTGTTTAATTTACGGCTTGAACTGCAACAAACCCTCCGCTGTGATCAGGTCCCTATCGTCTCCGTTCACTGACAGAAAGCAGATTTATATATTACATTGCACAATCTCCTCCCTACAAGAGATGCCACCCAGCTTTCCTCCAGCCCTGCATGTCATTTGCTGGACATTTGTTGTATGTGTGTCAGTCCATACTGCGGTTCTCGCATTAGATTCATGAAGCGGGAGGCTGGTGCTTATTGATGCTGTGAGCTCCATTCATCCCCAGTCATCAGTTTTAGACACATCCCCCTCTGAGATGTACAACTCCCATCATTGTCCCTTGTAATGCTGCTATGGTGTCAGTCTATACTGCGGTTCTTTCATTCTATTCGTGGAGCCTGTGCTCAGCAGCGCGGTCGCTTTCCCTCCTCGGTGGTTTGGATGTATCTAAGCCTCCCCTCTAGGCTCTCGCAGTGTGTGGGGGCAATGCTGGGGGTTGTAGTGCCGCAGCGCCCGCTCCTGTTCTGTAGCTTTTTCCTCATTAATCTCGTATCTTTGGACGTGCAGAGATTTGTTGCTTCTGGCATCTTCCTGCCCACGCTCAGCGCCGCCGCTCTCTGCAGGATGAGCCCCCGGGGGCAGAATATTGAGTTACAGATTGTATTCTGAGAAGTCTGGTGTGTGCAGCTCTGGTGGTGACTAGAGGACGACCAAAGGGGCCTGTCATTGCAGTGGACATCCCCTTTAAGTGCTCTTAACTGATGGATTTGGCTGTGTGCTTCCTGTGCTCCGGGGTGCCCTTACCCATGGCGCCATGCCCGGTGCGCCAGGTAAATAAACCTTGACCCCCTGTTGGTCACATGACCTCCTGTGGAGGGGTGAGGAGACAGTCCACCAAAAACATAATCATTTTTTTTCCCTGTCAGTCATCACTGCAGTTCTTGAATTCTATTCATGAACCAGGAAGCGCAGGATGAGCACCTGCATGGAGAATTTTTTTTCATCTAAAAAGAATGAATATTGTTACATGTTTGTATCGTAGCTGCAAAAGCTGTATCCAACTGTCAACAGGTGTGAAACTCCGCCCCTTTGTGTGTGGGGGTGTGGCCTCTGCTATGTAGTAGGAAAGTGACCCGGAGCCAATTTGTAAATCCTCGAAAGCAGACGGTTCGTGGTTTGCTAAGATTTCACAAGATGCGATTATCCGGCAGTAATTATCTGTAAGACACAGAACACTGATGTCTAGAGAGTCCTGGCGCTCTGATTAGAGTGTAAGCGAGACACCTCCTGACCAAAATTATTACTATCTGTCCAGACACTCAACAACAGTGTGAGACCTGCCTGCTGATGGTTTCCAGGTCATAACATTATAATGAATGGAGGCCGAAAACAGAGAGCTCCCCCTAGTGGTGCAAAAATTCACCTTCAGATTGTTAGTGACATTTTCCACCCATTATATCTCTGTCCTATAGCGCAATTATTTCTCTTCTGGGCGAAGCGTCACAATATTTATCTTGGGAGTCATTTGTGATATCAAGTATTTACCTCTCCCCAAGACTAAGGAGAAAACTATCAGATTATGTGTGATATCCTGTCCTCTGATTGGATATTATTACTAATGTAGGTTTACCCAGAGCTGCACTCACTATTCTGCTGCTGGTGCAGTCACTGTGTACATACATGACATTACTTATCCTGCACTGATCCTGAGTTACCTCCTGTATTATACTCCAGAGCTGCACTCACTATTCTGCTGCTGGTGCAGTCGCTGTGTACATACATGACATTACTTATCCTGTACTGATCCTGAGTTACATCCAGTATTATACTCCAGAGCTGCACTCACTATTCTGCTGCTGGTGCAGTCACTGTGTACATACATGACATTACTTATCCTGTACTGATCCTGAGTTACATCCTGTATTATACTCCAGAGCTGCACTCACTATTCTGCTGCTGGTGCACTCACTGTGTACATACATGACATTACTTATCCTGTACTGATCCTGCGTTACATCCTGTATTATACTCCAGAGCTGCACTCACTATTCTGCTGCTGGTGTAGTCACTGTGTACATACATGACATTACTTATCCTGCACTGATCCTGAGTTACCTCCTGTATTATACCCCAGAGCTGCACTCACTATTCTGCTGCTGGTGCAGTCACTGTGTACATACATGACATTACTTATCCTGTACTGATCCTGAGTTACATCCTGTACTATACCCCAGAGCTGCACTCACTATTCTGCTGCTGGTGCAGTCTCTGTGTACATACATGACATTACTTATCCTGTACTGATCCTGAGTTACATCCTGTATTATACCCCAGAGCTGCACTCACTATTCTGCTGCTGGTGCAGTCACTGTGTACATACATGACATTACTTATCCTGTACTGATCCTGCGTTACATCCTGTATTATACCCCAGAGCTGCACTCACTATTCTGCTGCTGGTGCAGTCACTGTGTACATACATGACATTACTTATCCTGTACTGATCCTGAGTTACATCCTGTATTATACCCCAGAGCTGCACTCACTATTCTGCTGCTGGTGCAGTCACTGTGTACATACATGACATTACTTATCCTGTACTGATCCTGAGTTACATCCTGTATTATACTCCAGAGCTGCACTCACTATTCTGCTGCTGGTGCAGTCACTGTGTACATACATGACATTACTTAACCTGTACTGATCCTGAGTTACATCCTGTATTATACCCCAGAGCTGCACTCACTATTCTGCTGCTGGTGCAGTCACTGTGTACATACATGACATTACTTATCCTGTACTGATCTTGAGTTACATCCTGTATTATACTGCAGAGCTGCACTCACTATTCTGCTGCTGGTGCAGTCACTGTGTACATACATGACATTACTTATCCTGTACTGATCCTGAGTTACATCCTGTATTATACCCCAGAGCTGCACTCACTATTCTGCTGCTGGTGCAGTCACTGTGTACATACATGACATTACTTATCCTGTACTGATCCTGAGTTACATCCTGTATTATACTCCAGAGCTGCACTCACTATTCTGCTGCTGGTGCAGTCACTGTGTACATACATGACATTACGTATCCTGTACTGATCCTGAGTTACATCCTGTATTATACTCCAGAGCTGCACTCACTATTCTGCTGCTGGTGCAGTCACTGTGTACATACATGACATTACGTATCCTGTACTGATCCTGAGTTACATCCTGTATTATACTCCAGAGCTGCACTCACTATTCTGCTGCTGGTGCAGTCACTGTGTACATACATGACATTACTTATCCTGTACTGATCCTGAGTTACATCCTGTATTATACTCCAGAGCTGCACTCACTATTCTGCTGCTGGTGCAGTCACTGTGTACATACATGACATTACGTATCCTGTACTGATCCTGAGTTACATCCTGTATTATACTCCAGAGCTGCACTCACTATTCTGCTGCTGGTGCAGTCACTGTGTACATACATGACATTACATATCCTGTACTGATCCTGAGTTACATCCTGTATTATACTCCAGAGCTGCACTCACTATTCTGCTGCTGGTGCAGTCACTGTGTACATACATGACATTACGTATCCTGTACTGATCCTGAGTTACATCCTGTATTATACTCCAGAGCTGCACTCACTATTCTGCTGCTGGTGCAGTCACTGTGTACATACATGACATTACTTATCCTGTACTGATCCTGAGTTACATCCTGTATTATACCCCAGAGCTGCACTCACTATTCTGCTGCTGGTGCAGTCACTGTGTACATACATGACATTACTTATCCTGTACTGATCCTGAGTTACATCCTGTATTATACTCCAGAGCTGCACTCACTATTCTGCTGCTGGTGCAGTCACTGTGTACATACATGACATTACTTATCCTGTACTGATCCTGAGTTACATCCTGTATTATACCCCAGAGCTGCACTCACTATTCTGCTGCTGGTGCAGTCACTGTGTACATACATGACATTACTTATCCTGTACTGATCTTGAGTTACATCCTGTATTATACTGCAGAGCTGCACTCACTATTCTGCTGCTGGTGCAGTCACTGTGTACATACATGACATTACTTATCCTGTACTGATCCTGAGTTACATCCTGTATTATACCCCAGAGCTGCACTCACTATTCTGCTGCTGGTGCAGTCACTGTGTACATACATGACATTACTTATCCTGTACTGATCCTGAGTTACATCCTGTATTATACTGCAGAGCTGCACTCACTATTCTGCTGCTGGTGCAGTCACTGTGTACATACATGACATTACTTATCCTGTACTGATCCTGAGTTACATCCTGTATTATACCCCAGAGCTGCACTCACTATTCTGCTGCTGGTGCAGTCACTGTGTACATACATGACATTACTTATCCTGTACTGATCCTGAGTTACATCCTGTATTATACCCCAGAGCTGCACTCACTATTCTGCTGCTGGTGCAGTCACTGTGTACATACATGACATTACTTATCCTGTACTGATCCTGAGTTACATCCTGTATTATACCCCAGAGCTGCACTCACTATTCTGCTGTTGGTGCAGTCACTGTGTACATACATGACATTACTTATCCTGTACTGATCCTGAGTTACATCCTGTATTATACCCCAGAGCTGCACTCACTATTCTGCTGCTGTCGGAGGCATTTGGTTGATGGACCTGCAGGTCTAAGAGGGAGCTCTTCTATATCTGATGTCTTGCACATATCTGTACATTGATAGACATGTACATACTATCTTTACCCTGTTACTGAGCTCCTAGTCTCTGGCTTATTATAGAGCTGGAGTGTTATAATTTAGGGGGGGGGGGGGTTGTTATCAGTTTTTCCCTTCATCTTATCTAGTAACTGACTTCTCACCAATTTTTGTAAATTCTCTTTCATTGTTCCTGACCTGTGACCTCTCTCGGTCCTCTGTAGATACTTTCTATCTCCTGACCCTATAGACCCACAGGTTCTCCCTCTGGTAATTCCTTTGTTGCAGACATAGAGAAGTCTTGGGTTGAGCTGAGGACGTCCTGTGGTTCTGGTTCTGATACTTTGTGGTTCCAGCACAGCGTCTGCCCGATCCTCTCCGGGAAGTGCAGGGCGATGGATTCTGCAGTCCTCCTGCCAAGAACATAAAGCAGGAGTTGACCACTGACCCCATGATGTACAGCCGTCGTCTGAGTCTGGAAACGCTTGGCTAGATTTAAAGGGATAGCGTCAATTTGGTTACATTTATCCATGTTAAAGGGATCCATCAGCAGGTGTGACCCATCAGACTGCAGCTGCAATTATGTATTGTCCCTGGAGAGATGTGTAATCAGACCTTTGTGTATGGTGTTAGTAGCAGCAGGACTGTGATATATGGATTTATATTCTAGGATTGTAGCTTCTCCAAGCGCACTGAGGGTGTGTCCTCACACTGCTGTGCTCTGTGCTCTCTGCAGCCAGGGTTATTTATTGTCCCCAAGGAGATGTGTAATCAGACCTCACACTGCTGTGCTCTGTGCTCTCTGCAGCCAGTGTTATGTATTGTCCCTGGAGAGATGTGTAATCAGACCTCACACTGCTGTGCTCTGTGCTCTCTGCAGCCAGTGTTATGTATTGTCCCTGGAGAGATGTGTAATCAGACCTCACACTGCTGTGCTCTGTGCTTTCTGCAGCCAGTGTTATGTATTGTCCCTGGAGAGATGTGTAATCAGACCTCACACTGCTGTGCTCTGTGCTCTCTGCAGCCAGTGTTATTTATTGTCCCTAGGGAGATGTGTAATCAGACCTCACACTGCTGTGCTCTGTGCTCTCTGCAGCCAGTGTTATTTATTGTCCCTAGGGAGATGTGTAATCAGACCTCACACTGCTGTGCTCTGCGCTCTCTGCAGCCAGGGTTATGTATTGTCCCTGGAAAGATGTGTAATCATACCTCACACTGCTTTGCTCTGTGCTCTCTGCAGCCAGTGTTATGTATTGTCCCTGGAGAGATGTGTAATCAGACCTCACACTGCTGTGCTCTCTGCACTCAGTGTTGGGTATTGTCCCTGGAGAGATGTGTAAACGGACCTTTTGAGAAGGTTGTTAGTAGCAGCAGGACTGTGAAATGGTTTTATATTCCAGGATTTTGCAGTACTCTTCTGCGTATTCCGCTCTGATGTCTTTAGGGATTGTATAAACGCTGATTATTGTTGATACATAATAAGATGTGGGGTGTTCTGAGAAGTTATCTCTGACGTCAAAGGCCGAAGGGACGGAGCTCTTTGGGGAATGATGATGTCACTTCCTGCCTTGACAGTAAAGCGTCTCTTTACTGCTGTGAAGAACTGGTGGGGGCGGGGCTAGTATAATGCGGAGTTATTTGAATGGAAATGATGAAGAGTTTGTATGTTCTCTCTGTGTTTGCATGGGTTTCCTCTGGGTCCTCCGGTTTCCTCCCACACTCCAAAATATACTAATCCTAATAACTAATCCCATGTTGTTTCTGTCCCTGCAGAGCTGAATCTTCCCGCTCGCTGTGTTGTATGTGTCGGACTGGCGCTGACTGTTGGATGTGTACCGGTACCTTGTCATGCCCGGCGGAAGAAGGGGTCCAAGCCGGCAGCAACTGAGCCGATCCGCTTTGCCCTCACTGCAGACTCTGGTTGGCGGCACGTGTGGCAATGGCACAGGGTTAAGAAACAGGTGAGAACCCGAAGTGTCCCAAAACCTACAGACCTCCATACACCAGGGACACTCCCCTCGTGCCAGGGACACTCCCCTCGTGTAGGAACTGAAAGCTGCACCGGGGAGGACATGTGACACCACGAAATCGAAACTCATTCAGAAGCTGGAATTTCCCAATTTCACATTTTTGGCCTTGGTAAACGTTGGAGGACGTTGGCCCGGGTAGGGGGAGGGGGGCGTCAATGTCATCACATTGTGACTTGAGAAAATATTTTTATGGAGAAATCAAGGATCATCTAACGAGAATGGCGCCACCTAATGGACGTAAAATTGTTAGAAAAACACAACCTGTTTGCAATGTGATAAACGTTCGGATAAGTTGAACTTCTCTAGACTTTATCCACACTCGGTAATCGGCTATCGGTGTCTACAGCCGATCACAGAGTTCTTTTTCCCAGCAGCGGCCACTACAGGTTAAGTGTGGTATTACATCCTGACCATGCACAAGCCTATGGGGCCCAATAGAAAGGAGATGATGTTATAGGTGTAAGTGTAAAGTTCTCTTACACTTACATCGGGGGATCTGATCGCCTCTTTGTCTCTCATTTAGGAATGGCAGCGCTGTTGGCCTCTCCGCCCCTCCGATAACCGCCCTGATCACCCCCGAGCCGGTGCGTCACTGCCGCATCCCTGATCTGCCGCTGGACGGGAGTCTTCTCTTCGAGTTCCTCTTCTTCATCTACCTTCTGGTGTCGCTCTTCATCCAGTACATAAACATCTATAAGACGGTTTGGTGGTATCCGTACAATCACCCGGCCTCCTGCACCTCTCTGGTGAGTCGCATCATTATACCATGTATGGAGCAGATCTGCAACCTGTGTCTATACAGCGGAGGGTTTGTTACATTAGTATCTACATTCCTCTCAATCAGAGCTATGGTGCTGTGATAAAATGGGATTCTCCACACTGCAGCTTCTCCTCTCCTCCCTGCACCGCACACTGCAGCTTCTCCTCTCCTCCCTGCACCGCACACTGCAGCTTCTCCTCTCCTCCCTGCACCGCACACTGCAGCTTCTCCTCTCCTCCCTGTACCGCACACTGCAGCTTCTCCTCTCCTCCCTGCTCCACACACTGCAGCTTCTCCTCTCCTCCTCCCTGCACCCTGCAGCTTCTCCTCTCCTCCCTGCACCGCACACTGCAGCTTCTCCTCTCCTCCCTGCACCGCACACTGCAGCTTCTCCTCTCCTCCCTGCACCGCACACTGCAGCTTCTCCTCTCCTCCCTGCACCGCACACTGCAGCTTCTCCTCTCCTCCCTGCGCCGCAACACTGCAGCTTCTCCTCTCCTCCCTGCGCCGCAACACTGCAGCTTCTCCTCTCCTCCCTGCGCCGCAACACTGCAGCTTCTCCTCTCCTCCCTGCGCCGCAACACTGCAGCTTCTCCTCTCCTCCCTGCGCCGCAACACTGCAGCTTCTCCTCTCCTCCCTGCGCCGCAACACTGCAGCTTCTCCTCTCCTCCCTGCGCCGCAACACTGCAGCTTCTCCTCTCCTCCCTGCGCCGCAACACTGCAGCTTCTCCTCTCCTCCCTGCGCCGCAACACTGCAGCTTCTCCTCTCCTCCCTGCGCCGCAACACTGCAGCTTCTCCTCTCCTCCCTGCGCCGCAACACTGCAGCTTCTCCTCTCCTCCCTGCGCCGCAACACTGCAGCTTCTCCTCTCCTCCCTGCGCCGCAACACTGCAGCTTCTCCTCTCCTCCCTGCGCCGCAACACTGCAGCTTCTCCTCTCCTCCCTGCGCCGCAACACTGCAGCTTCTCCTCTCCTCCCTGCGCCGCAACACTGCAGCTTCTCCTCTCCTCCCTGCGCCGCAACACTGCAGCTTCTCCTCTCCTCCCTGCGCCGCAACACTGCAGCTTCTCCTCTCCTCCCTGCGCCGCAACACTGCAGCTTCTCCTCTCCTCCCTGCGCCGCAACACTGCAGCTTCTCCTCTCCTCCCTGCGCCGCACACTGCAGCTTCTCCTCTCCTCCCTGCGCCGCACACTGCAGCTTCTCCTCTCCTCCCTGCGCCGCAACACTGCAGCTTCTCCTCTCCTCCCTGCGCCGCAACACTGCAGCTTCTCCTCTCCTCCCCTGCGCCTCTCAACTCTGTGTCCTGTGCTGGTTGTATGTGGCTGCACCAGGACATTACTGCTGACAAGTACTTACCTCTCCTTGGTCCTCTCTTCTCTGTATCCTGACTCCGCTGCATACAACCAGTGTTTAGAGTCGGGACACAGAGCGGAGCGGCAGGAGAGGGCCCGGGGGCAGTGAGGACTTCTGAGCTGCACTCACCGCTCCCCGTCCTCCTGCACCAATGATCTGCCATCAGTTACGGAGGAGCTCATTGGACTCTTACTGTCAGCAGGTTTCGGCTTCATGTGGTCTGTCAGCGCAGCTTGTGCATCCTCCTCTAGGCTTTTAGATGAAATGAATGTGGCTGCACTTTATGTACATGCTCAGTAGTGATGCTCCTGCACTACAGAGCAGAGGCATAAGACACTGGGAAGGATAAATGCAGTTATCTCAGCCCCTGCCGGAGGGACCAGGAGTCTGAGTCTGTGACCATTTTGGTGGAGGAGTTAAGGAAATTGAGGAATCTGAGTTCGAGTCTAACTTCTCCGCCGTGCAGACAATCCTGCGCTGATACATTGTAACGGGAGATAGATTTCCTTCTCTTATGGTAACTCGCAAAGGATTGTACAGACTGGATACAATTGTAGCAAACCCTCAGCTGTGAGAATCTTTCACGGTCACCTTAGTGTTGCACACGTCTTGCATTTATGGTCCACTTAAATGACACCAAACCCTTTTTCTTGCAGAACTTCCACCTCATTGACTATCACCTGGCAGCTTTCATCACAGTAATGTTGGCCCGGCGCCTGGTCTGGGCCCTCATTTCACAGGTAGGTGCTCTTCCCTTAGTCTGGGTGGGTGGCCTGTACCAATGTATATAGCGATGACTTTTGGATATCCCTAGTGTGAGCCCCCTTCAGAGAACATCTTTCTCGGGCATCATGCAGTACCACTCTCTGCCTGTAGGGGCCCTGCGGTGAAAATAATCACTTTACTATTTCTTGGCCTTTTCTTTTTTAGAAAAGCTGGGTGATGGTACACGGCATCATACAGCACCAATGGGAATATCCGGAATAGGAGTATTTTATGCTTAATATTCTGGAGCTCTAAACCCTGTGATAAAGATTTAGAGGGATTGTCCATAATTAGCATTCCATGGAGTTATGTGTTGTATTGCATCTCAATTTTATCTACATGAAGCAGAGTTGTAGTACCAGACACTTCCTACGGACATGTGCGGCGCTGTTTCCCTAAAATCCTCAGAATGGATATTGATTGGACGGTAAAGGCTCCTTGGTGGTGACCTGTGACCTCTTATCTCTCCATCAGGCTTCTCAGGTAGGATCGGCATCCATGGTCCAGTATGGCGCTCTGATCACCGCCCGCCTGGTCCTGCTCACGCTCTGCGGGTGGGTTTTCTGCTGGACCCTTGTCAACTTGTTCCGCAACCATTCGGTTCTGAACCTGCTCTTCCTGGGCTACCCGTAAGTGTCAACTGAAGGTCGCATTAACCTCTTCCCACCCAATCATGCATATACAGTGAAACCTTTGCACATGGCTGCCCCCTTTTAGAAGGTCAACCTCCCTAAATGACCGATTTCGAGGAGTTCATCCACACCATGTGACAGCCTTCGTGTCCACCATCTTTGTACACCCATAAGATCATAGAAGGGACAAGGTTTAATAGTACAAAGAATTTATAACAATGTTATAACCATTGATAGTCGTGGCTTAAATGTATAAAAATCCATCAAAAAGATCCCTAATATCAGACTGTTTGGGGTCTGACACCCAGGCTCCCCCAAGTTTAGCTGCTTTCAAAGAGATCTGCATAGGAAGTAGATGGCGCCGTTCTATGTGTAGTGGCCAGACAAGGTTACTGCATTTGAATGGCAGTGAAGTTGCAGCGACTCAGTACAGCCACAACACAGAGAACGGCGCTGTCTGCTTCCTGTCTTATTCTGTGCAAGGGAGGGCTTAGTGCAGGACCCCCCAACAATCTGATACTGACATCCACCTGGATAGTTCTGTATTTGTAGTCCTGGAAAATCCTTTTAAGTATGAAGCTTCTTATTGCATCTTATTATAAAAATGAATTTGCGTAAAAAATGAAGATAAAAATATAAACAAATATAAAGAACTTTAAAAAACACAATATATACATTTTTTTAACCTTAAATAAAAAAAAAAACAACTTGTCACATAGTTTCCTGTATTGTGTGTACGGGCCGCCTCTTGGTGTCAGACTACAGGCAGCCACTGTGTAGTCTGCTCCGCCCCCTTTCTTTATAATCCTGTGGACGGCCCCTAGGGGGAGCTCTATGAGAGTAGTCGTCTGCCGCCTGTATGGATGTGATGGAGTGTTTGTCGCCCCCTGCAGGTTCGGTGTTTATGTACCTCTCTGCTGCTTTCACCAAGACAACCGATCGCAGCCTCTGCCCACAGACTGCGGATACCTGGTGCAGGACTCGCTGGTGGAGGACGGTGCTAATGGCGTGGCCAGCCTCGTCAGACCCAAAGACTTCCTCTCCCTCCTGCGCGACTCCCTGAGGGAGCAGTTCCACTCGCCCCCCTCCATCCCCTCTCACAGCTGCCCGCTGTCTCCGGACCTCATACGCAATGAAGTGGAGTGCCTCAAGGCCGACTTCAACCGCAGGATCAAGGAAGTTCTCTTCAACTCCTTATTCAGTGCCTACTACGTGGCCTTTCTGCCGCTGTGCTTCGTCAAAGTAAGTTCCTAAAAACTTTCCCTTTTGCTCTTTTCCCATCATTCTTGACCACTTCTTCTCTAAACCCCACCAAAGCTGCACCAAGAAGCCTCATCAGGGCCCCAGCTGTCATTGGGTTGTGTCGTGGAGCCGCAGCAATAAAGTGAAGCTGCGTTGCAGTGCTGAACACAACCTGCGGACAGTTGTGGTGCTGTTAGATGCGTTGTAGAGAAGGTGGAGTTGCCCCTTAAGCCTGTGTCTTGTGTTGCAGAGCACTCAGTATTACGACATGCGCTGGTCGTGTGAGCACCTCATCATGGTGTGGATTAACGCCTTCGTCATGTTGACCACTCAGCTGCTGCCGCCCAGATACTGCGACTTGCTGCACAGGTCTGCGTCGCATCTCGGTCGCTGGCAGAAATTAGAACCGGGGTCGTACAGCAACGCACCGCAACATATGTGAGTGCTCCGCCGTGGGGTGTGCTCCGCCATGGGCTGGGGGCAGGGAAGGGGGAGTTCCCTCTGCGGCCAAGTGGGTGGGATGGGGTTGTCCCCTCCGTGTTGCGTGTGGTGGTGGCGGATGTCCCCTCTGTGTGGAGGATTTGGGGATTTTTCCCTCTGAGTTCCATTGTGGGAAGGGGTGGGGGTGTCCCCTGTGTCTGTGTGTTTGTAGGTTATCCCCTCTGTGCGCCCATCCATGGTAGTGGGGGGGGGTCCCCTCTGTGCGCCCATCCATGGTAGTGGGGGGGGGGGGGTCCCCTCTGTGTGCCCGTGTTGTGGTGTGGGGAGGTCCCCTCTGTGTTGCCCGTGTTGTGGTACGGGGAGGTCCCCTCTGTGTTGCCCGTGTTGTGGTGTGGGGAGGTTCCCTCTGTGGTGCCCGTGTTGTGGTGCGGGGAGGTCCCCTCTGTGTTGCCCGTGTTGTGGGGCAGGGGGGAGGTCCCCTCTGTGGTGCCCGTGTTGTGGGGCAGGGGGGAAGTCCCCTCTGTGTTGCCCGTGTTGTGGGGCAGGGGGGAGGTCCCCTCTGTGTTGCCCGTGTTGTGGGGCAGGGGGGAGGTCCCCTCTGTGTTGCCCGTGTTGTGGGGCAGGGGGGAGGTCCCCTCTGTGTTGCCCGTGTTGTGGGGCAGGGGGGAGGTCCCCTCTGTGTTGCCCGTGTTGTGGGGCAGGGGGGAGGTCCCCTCTGTGTTGCCCGTGTTGTGGGGCAGGGGGGAGGTCCCCTCTGTGTTGCCCGTGTTGTGGGGCAGGGGGGAGGTCCCCTCTGTGTTGCCCGTGTTGTGGGGCAGGGGGGAGGTCCCCTCTGTGTTGCCCGTGTTGTGGGGCAGGGGGGAGGTCCCCTCTGTGTTGCCCGTGTTGTGGGGCAGGGGGGAGGTCCCCTCTGTGTTGCCCGTGTTGTGGGGCAGGGGGGAGGTCCCCTCTGTGTTGCCCGTGTTGTGGGGCAGGGGGGAGGTCCCCTCTGTGTTGCCCGTGTTGTGGGGCAGGGGGGAGGTCCCCTCTGTGTTGCCCGTGTTGTGGGGCAGGGGGGAGGTCCCCTCTGTGTTGCCCGTGTTGTGGGGCAGGGGGGAGGTCCCCTCTGTGTTGCCCGTGTTGTGGGGCAGGGGGGAGGTCCCCTCTGTGTTGCCCGTGTTGTGGGGCAGGGGGGAGGTCCCCTCTGTGTTGCCCGTGTTGTGGGGCAGGGGGGAGGTCCCCTCTGTGTTGCCCGTGTTGTGGGGCAGGGGGGAGGTCCCCTCTGTGTTGCCCGTGTTGTGGGGCAGGGGGGAGGTCCCCTCTGTGTTGCCCGTGTTGTGGGGCAGGGGGGAGGTCCCCTCTGTGTTGCCCGTGTTGTGGGGCAGGGGGGAGGTCCCCTCTGTGTTGCCCGTGTTGTGGGGCAGGGGGGAGGTCCCCTCTGTGTTGCCCGTGTTGTGGGGCAGGGGGGAGGTCCCCTCTGTGTTGCCCGTGTTGTGGGGCAGGGGGGAGGTCCCCTCTGTGTTGCCCGTGTTGTGGGGCAGGGGGGAGGTCCCCTCTGTGTTGCCCGTGTTGTGGGGCAGGGGGGAGGTCCCCTCTGTGTTGCCCGTGTTGTGGGGCAGGGGGGAGGTCCCCTCTGTGTTGCCCGTGTTGTGGGGCAGGGGGGAGGTCCCCTCTGTGTTGCCCGCTGTCTCTGACCCATTCCCCCCTCCTCTCTCCTCAGTTGGTCGGATAACACGGTGTGGCCGCAGGGCGTCCTGGTACGACACAGTCGGACGTTATACAAAGCGGTGGGGCCGTACAATGTGGCGGTGCCGTCAGACGTGTCGCACGCCCGGTTTTATGTGAGTAAATCCCGATTATTATTGATTATTCAGCTGAAGATTTTCCATCATATATTATATATATTATATCTCTGCACATTTCAGGCCGCAAAGTCCTAGAAGTTCTGATTATGTAGAAATACAGACGCCGGAGGCTCTTTACGTCTCCAATTCACTGGGGGCGGGTCCTCACACTGCTGTGCTTTCCTTTGTGAGCCCCTCCCTCTCCTCTGAGTAACTGCTGTATCATTCACCCAGAAACCTGCGGGTGCAGAGAGCTAAGAGCACAGCAGTGTGAGGACACACCCCCAGTGCACTGGAGATGCTGCCGATCCCATGAGGCGCTCCTGCTCCCTCAGCGATCACATGACCTGCAATGATGATGTCACTGCTGATGCATCACCTCTCTGGCTCATGTGACCTCTTGGACCAGTGATTGGTCACAGCTGTCACATGATCCTCACCAGTTTCATTCCTGCCAGGGAGCAGGGTCTGTGGCGCTAGAGTTGTGTTACCGTGTCTTTACAATTCCCTTTATGTGAAATCTCACCCATCTATTAAAAAAATAATCTCCTACAAAGTTGTGTAACAATGAGCAGAGAAGAGACATTTTTGTCTGAGATGAGTCAAGAGACCTCTAACTTCAGTTTCCTAGCACCTAAAAACATGCTGCTGGTGTCATGTTAAAGATAAGAATCTCATCTTTCAGAGAGCATCAGGCTGGGGATACAGACAGAAAAAGGAAGGAATTTTATCTGCAGTTCACATTTCCAACACAATGTAAGTGCCTCTACCTCTGTGTAGATCACAGAACCAAAATCCTGATGCGATCTGAAAGATGAGATTCTTATCGCTAATATGACACTAGCATGTTTCTAGGTGCTTCTGTGTGACTCTACCACTGCAGCCTCTAAACATGACTCGTCTCGGCCAAAAAGGACTCCATAGCAATTGAAGACTTGCTGTCAGCTTGTGGTTCTGTGATCTGCACCATCTGACGTTCAGGCAGTTGTACATACAAAAAGGAAGGAACTGGATCTTTATCTGCAGGTCACACTTTTAAAATTATACTAATGAGCGTGAGGGTCTCTGGTGGGAGTTACCAGATCTCCTCCATGGTGTAGATTCACCACCTGTTACAATGAGCGGAGCATGTCTCCCCCTCCTGCATTTCCTGCTTCTGCTAGATTAAACATGCAGAGGGAGGAGGGAGACTTGTTGCTCATTGTAACAGCCTGTGAATCTGAAGCATGGAATATCTCTGCTAACGTTCCCCCCTGTTGTAGCTCGTTGGCATAATTGTAAAAGTCTGTTTTAGAGGTAAGGAGGCCTTGACTGAAGAGAAAAATACCCCAACTGGTAATCTTGGATCTATGAGTGTCCCTGGTTTATCATGATGGATTTTAAGGGTAAATAAGAATTTCACCTTTTAAATTGCACCAGGCTTGGGGTTCTGTGAGCTACATACTGTAGTTTTATTTTATACGACACCAGCTGCAGGTTTCTAGATGCTATTGAACTAAACCTCTTAAAAGTGACTCATCTCAGGCAAAATATGACTCCTCTCTGCTCTTTGTCACGCGACTTTGAACTTTTTTTTTTTTTTTTTTTTAATAGGTAAATGGGTGAGACTTCACTTTAGAGGGGATTCTAGAAAGGACATTTCATCCCCCACTGAGGGGCTAATAGTTTAATGGGGTGAAATCTGTTGAAGGGGTCCGGGGGTCATTCTAGTTATTGATTTGTCGTCTTCCCTCTTGTCTCCGGCAGTTCCTGTTCCACCGGCCGTTACGACTCCTGAATGTCCTGGTGGTTCTGGAGGGCGTCCTGGTGATGTACCAGCTGTACTCACTGCTCCGCGCCGAGAAGTGGAACCACACCTTGTCCATGGCGCTCGTCCTCTTCTGCAACTACTACGTCCTGTTCAAGCTCCTCCGGGACAGGATAGTATTGGGGAAGGCGTATTCCCACCCCCTCAACAGCTACGGACTCAAACCCCACTGACCCCTCCCCCCCGAGCAGCTCGGAGGGGGGTCAGAGGTCAACCTCGAGGAGGACGAGAGGAGCGAATAAGGGGAAACAAAAAATATCAGAAAAAATATTTTCATACACTTCTATTTTTTTTCTGCCGATGTTTATAAATATTTAAGATATTTTATATTTTGTATACAAATTTTTTTTTTTTTTCTTTTTTTTTTGTGTTCACTCGTCGGGAAGAAGTTGTCACCGGGGGGGAGGAAAAAAAAAAACAACCAAAAATCAAAACCCGCAGGAATTCTCTATAGACGTGCATGTCCCAAAGAGAGCAGGAGCGCTGCCATGTATTATGTGGGGCACAGCGCCCCCCCGGAGGCCCCTCCCCCCACTCTTCAGTGCCACTCGCCTGTGTTATCGCAGAGCTTAATAGTATTGAAAAGAAAATAATAATAATAAAAAAGAAAAAATTTCATTTTCAGATATGTGTCGTGTTCTATGGGGGAAGGGAGCTGGTTAAAGGGTTAATTATAGCTAAATTTACAGTCTCTCTGTCACAGGACCCCACAAAGGAGACCTAATAATTAATATGTGCACGCAAGGCACCCCCGTAATAATGATGAGGGGAGTAGTCCACAGTATTTTCTGCCACAGGAAACATCTGGTTGTATAAGTGAAGGGTTCGTTATTAATAACAATGTATCCGTCTATAGTGATGGGGTGCAGTACCTGAGGACAAGCACTAGGTGGGGCTGTTGTCATGGATTAGCCGGCAGCTGTTAGTTACATCAGAGAGAGGACACACAGCAAGGGGTTAATGAGCAATTACCTGGAGGGGGCGGAGCTGCAGACTGAGAAGCTTCTGTATCTACATTAATGGATGGAACAAGAGTCTCCGTATACAAATCATATACAACCAACACAATGCCCCAGGATAGAAACCACAGATATTACTAGTACAGAAGCAAATACCTGCAATATACTCAGAGCTGCACTCACTATTCTGCTGCTGGTGCAGTCACTTTGTACATACATGACATTACTTATCCTGTATTATACTCCAGAGCTGCACTCACTATTCTGCTGCTGGTGCAGTCACTGTGTACATACATGACATTACTTATCCTGTACTGATCCTGAGTTACATCCTGTATTATACCCCAGAGCTGCACTCACTATTCTGCTGCTGGAGCAGTCACTGTGTACATACATGACATTACTTATCCTGTATTATACTCCAGAGCTGCACTCACTATTCTGCTGCTGGTGCAGTCACTGTGTACATACATGACATTACTTATCCTGTACTGATCCTGAATTACATCCTGTATTATACTCCAGAGCTGCATTCACTGTTCTGCTGCTGGTGGAGTCACTGTGTACATACATGACATTACTTATCCTGTACTGATCCTGAGTTACATCCTGTATTATACTCCAGAGCTGCTCTCACTATTCTGCTGCTGGTGGAGATGCACCAAATGTCATCATTCCTCCATTTCTGAATGAAGAAATGTGTTGAGTTCTCAAACTACCCACTAGGTGGCGTGTCATGCACACAATGGATTAGTCATAGGCACATTCCCAGGCATAGGTGTCACTTTGGTTTCTGCTTGTGCTTCTGAGATAGCATGTGCAGCATCAGACTACACAGGGTTCAATTGTAGTCTGTTGCCATAGAGACATAGGTCTGCATAGGAGATATAATGTATATGCACAATGATAAAGATTTATTGTAAAGACTATTTCTAAATCTGCTTCATGATTTCACATGATGCTTGGAAATAATAATGTCCACACTGACCCCTGATGGCTATGATGTCAGGACACACAGGACATGGCAGCTCGCTGTGTATGGGGGTGTAGTCACAGAGGGGTCAGAGCGCCCATGCTGACCCCTGACCACTGCTGGCTATGATAGAAAGGTGTTAGGACACACAGGACATGGCCGCTCGCTGTGTATGGGGGGTGTAGTCACAGAGAGGTCAGAGCACCCATGCTGACCCCTGACCACTGCTGGCTATGATAGAAAGGTGTCAGGACGCACAGGACATGGCAGCTCGCTGTGTATGGGGGGGTGTAGTCACAGAGAGGTCAGAGCACCCATGCTGACCCCTGACCACTGCTGGCTATGATAGAAAGGTGTCAGGACACAGGACATGGCAGCTCGCTGTGTATGGGGGTGTAGTCACAGAGGGGTCAGAGCGCCCATGCTGACCCCTGACCACTGCTGGCTATGATAGAAAGGTGTCAGGACACAGGACATGGCAGCTCGCTGTGTATGGGGGGGTGTAGTCACAGAGAGGTCAGAGCACCCATGCTGACCCCTGACCACTGCTGGCTATGATAGAAAGGTGTCAGGACACAGGACATGGCAGCTCGCTGTGTATGGGGGTGTAGTCACAGAGGGGTCAGAGCGCCCATGCTGACCCCTGACCACTGCTGGCTATGATAGAAAGGTGTTAGGACACACAGGACATGGCCGCTCGCTGTGTATGGGGGTGTAGTCACAGAGGGGTCAGAGCGCCCATGCTGACCCCTGACCACTGCTGGCTATGATAGAAAGGTGTCAGGACACACAGGACATGGCAGCTCGCTGTGTATGGGGGGTGTAGTCACAGAGAGGTCAGAGCGCCCATGCTGACCCCTGACCACTGCTGGCTATGATAGAAAGATGTCAGGACACAGGACATGGCAGCTCGCTGTGTATGGGGGGTGTAGTCACAGAGGGGTCAGAGCGCCCATGCTGACCCCTGACCACTGCTGGCTATGATAGAAAGGTGTCAGGACACACAGGACATGGCAGCTCGCTGTGTATGGGGGATGTAGTCACAGAGAGGTCAGAGCACCCATGCTGACCCCTGACCACTGCTGGCTATGATAGAAAGGTGTCAGGACACAGGACATGGCAGCTCGCTGTGTATGGGGGGTGTAGTCACAGAGGGGTCAGAGCACCCATGCTGACCCCTGACCACTGCTGGCTATGATAGAAAGGTGTCAGGACACACAGGACATGGCAGCTCGCTGTGTATGGGGGGTGTAGTCACAGAGAGGTCAGAGCACCCATGCTGACCCCTGACCACTGCTGGCTATGATAGAAAGGTGTCAGGACACAGGACATGGCAGCTCGCTGTGTATGGGGGGTGTAGTCACAGAGGGGTCAGAGCGCCCATGCTGACCCCTGACCACTGCTGGCTATGATAGAAAGGTGTCAGGACACACAGGACATGGCAGCTCGCTGTGTATGGGAGGTGTAGTCACAGAGGGGTCAGAGCGCCCATGCTGACCCCTGACCACTGCTGGCTATGATAGAAAGGTGTCAGGACACACAGGACATGGCAGCTTTTGGAGATATATGGGAGGGATAGGTTTTCGGCTCTGTACAGTATGACGGCTTCCAGGCCAGGGGCAGGAGGTGGAGGGGTGCAGGCGGCAGCACTTCGGGTGATCTCATACTTGGTCCTGGACATTCTCCACATTCCAGCAGGTGAAATATGTGGGAGATACCACATCTTACTCTAGGAGAGGGGGGGCTTCTTCCCTAATAGTAGGGATCACACATCAGGAAGAGGATACCACGGCCGGGTGCACTCCCCCGCCCCGCACACGACACATTGACACCGAATCAGTTTTTCAAAATAACTTTATTCCAGTATAATTAACTGTAAAAAATACAGAAAATATAAATTTTAACAATTGCATTGATATGAAATCCACACGATGCGGAGACCCCCGGGCAGGGGATGGAGCCCTCAATGAATACTGGGAGAGGGGGAAGGCGCTGGAGACCCCTCGGGTCCTTGCATCGTACAGCGGACAACATCTGAACGCAATTCAAAGCATGAAAATAATAATTAAAAAAAAAAAAATTCCAGTTTACAAAATCGGTAAAGAAAAATATATGGAAAATAAACGAAACTGAAGGGCGGCGGTCACAGGACGTGGGAATGTTATAAGGTATCCATGGCCTCTGGTGCCGGGGGTGCGTGTCCCGTCTCTGCTCAAGTGAAGGGCGGGACACACAATAGATGTCGCCTTCTTACGTATATGGGGGACTCCCACCTCCCTCCTGGGAGTAAGATCTGCAGTGACACATGCACTCCCAGCCGGGCCGAGGGTGCATGTGTACAGTATGCAGGATAGTCCACCAGCCCTTGTGACCGGAGACTCGGGATTATCGTCCTCCTCTCCGCGTCTACGAGGATGTACGGACACAGCGTCTCATTTTCACAGATACAAATAGGGTCAATTTAGGCTTTGACCTTGTGACCTCTCGCAGCACGAAGAAGAAATTTACACGAGTTCTTTGTGTCCGAAAGACACATGGAAAGTTTTGGCAGCTGACGCAGAAATTAAGAAAAAAAAAACCTGCTAACAAACGATCACCGGCTGATAACTGCGAAACACAACATCGAAAACAATCCGATAGGAAAGAAACCAGACAGCTTTATACACTAATTACACAACAGAGCGGAGGATCCGGGACAGGAAGGGTTATCTTAGTGTTATAGGGAACCTGGCAGCAGGTGGGATCATAGACTGCAGCCAGTGCTATGTATTGTCCCTGGAGAGATGTGTAATCAGACCTCACACTGCTGTGCTCTGTGCTCTCTGCAGCCAGTGTTATGTACTGTCCCTGGAGAGATGTGTAATCAGACCTTACACTGCTGTGCTCTGTGCTCTCTGCAGCCAGTGTTATGTATTGTCCCTGGAGAGATGTGCAATCAGACCTCACACTGCTGTGCTCTGTGCTCTCTGCAGCCAGTGTTATGTATTGTCCCTGGAGAGATGTGTAATCAGACCTCACAGTGCTGTGCTCTGTGCTCTCTGCAGCCAGTGTTATGTATTGTCCCTGGGGAGATGTGTAATCAGACCTCACACTGCTGTGCTCTGTGCTCTCTGCAGCCAGTGCTATGTATTGTCCCTGGAGAGACGTGTAATCAGACCTCACACTGCTGTGCCCTGTGCTCTCTGCAGCCCGTGTTATGTATAGTCCCTGGAGAGATGTGTAATCAGACCTCACACTGCTGTGCTCTGTGCTCTCTGCAGCCAGTGTTATGTATTGTCCCTGGAGAGATGTATAACACTGGCTGCAGAGAGCACAGAGCACAGCAGTGTGAGGTCTGATTACACATCTCTCCAGGGACAATACATAACACTGGCTGCAGAGAGCACAGAGCACAGCAGTGTGAGGTCTGATTACATATCTCTCCAGGGACAATACATAACACTGGCTGCAGAGAGCACAGAGCACAGCAGTGTGAGGCCTGATTACACATCTCTCCAGGGACAATACATAACACTGGCTGCAGAGAGCACAGAGCACAGCAGTGTGAGGTCTGATTACACATCTCTCCAGGGATGATATATAACACTGGCTGCAGAGAGCACAGAGCACAGCAGTGTGAGGTCTAACACCACATCACTGCAGGGGCAGCACATAACACCGGCTGCAGTCTCTATGGTCTCACCTCTGGACAGTTAGTTCCCTTTGCTCAAACCATGACTTGCACCCTCTGCGCACTGGGGATGTGTTTCTGGCTCTGAAGGTTTTACACTCAGGGATTTTCCTATCACACCCCCCCCCTTCTCCCCCCATTCTTTACCTTCAGACCCCAATAAGATCTTCACCTTTTACAAAACACTTTTTTTAGTATTCGACCATTTTTCCTTTTCCAGTTTTTTAAAACTTTTTTGTTTTTTTAAATATATTATAAAAAAATATGGAGACAACACGCTGAGTCATGCGGCTCTGTTCTCAGGGTGACGTTAAATAAAGTATTTACACAAAAAAAAAAAAAAGTCCATGATTCTAGTGTTCTCAAGGTTAATGCTGATTCCAGTTCTATCAGGAAGGTTTATACTCCAGTCACAACCAGAGCTGCGTTCAAACATCGAGCAAGTCTCTGCCCACGTCTCGCAGATTTGGATGTGACCGGAGCACAACCTACGTGTAAACTGGAAATAAAACAATTGTGTCATGATTTTAGCTTTTGTCATAATTAAGGCTCAGCAGGAGGAGGGTTAATAGTGCCTGCGGTTCTTGTACGTTTTTGGCAGTGCTTTTTTTTTTTTTTCTTTCTATAACCTATTATATGATTGGCCACTAGATGTCAGCAGAGGGACACCGCAAAATGTAACCTCGCTTTACAGCCTGTTGTAAAACTAGTTATAGCAGAGGATTAATGCTAGAAGGACCCATAGACCCGGGGGCTAGTGATGCATCAGGAAGGCAAAATGGCACACGCAAGGGGGGGGGGGGATTAAGGGGGTGGAGCTATTTGGGGCTGGACTAGTGATGTCACAGGTGATGTAAATTATCATACAAAATAAATTACTATGAAATGAATGGAAGCAAAACAAAAAATTAGGCTTTTAGGATCTCAAAATGTGAGTGATATTTGGGTAGGGGGGGGGGAGGGGGGCTCTGCATTCTTCATGTATTGCCAGAGGATTTCCTTACACAGATGTAGCAGAGCTGAGGTGTGTATGTGCCTCTTATAACTTATTCATAGAATTGTAGAAGGAATAACAGAGGGACACGTTGGGCGCCCAATAAGTGGCAGTAGATCTGTAATGGCAGCCAGGAGGAGTAACAGAGGGGTAACTGGGATGTACACATCACTGAGCTGAGGACGGGAATGGTTTCATCCGTGCAGGAGGAGTTCATAGCAGACACGTTACTAGCGGAAGGACTGATAGCACCCGGTTATCCATAACATTTCCAGGAGGAATAACCAAAGAGACAACTAGCACAGGAGATTGATAGCGCCAAGTTATCCCCTCCGACAGTAACGTGCACAGGCACCCGGGGGCGCAGGAGACCCTCCGGCAGTAACGTGCACAGTCACCAGGGGGCGCAGGAGACCCTCCGGCAGTAACGCGCAGTCACCAGGGGGCGCAGGAGACCCTCCGGCAGTAACGTGCACAGTCACCCGGGGGCGCATGAGACCCTCCGGCAGTAACGCGCACAGTCACCCGGGGGCGCAGGAGACCCTCCGACAGTAACGCGCGCAGTCACCAGGGGGCGCAGGAGACCCTCCGGCAGTAACGCGCGCAGTCACCAGGGGGCGCAGGAGACCCTCCGGCAGTAACGTGCGCAGTCACCAGGGGGCGCAGGAGACCCTCCGGCAGAAACATGCACAGTCACCAGGGGGCGCAGGAGACCCCCAAGTCCCCCTCCCTTTCAGGCAGGAGTGTATACAGTCACCTAGATGCAGTACCCCCCCCCCCCTACCTCCCCAGTATATACTATACATAGGTACTGTTACAACCTGTGTCCCCCAGCAGCATTGACCCCCCCCCCTTTCACAGAACACGTATGCCCCATATATAGATACATGGGGGGCTGCGTGTGGTTTCCCCCATAGCAGATGAGCCATAATTAAAGTGAAGGGGAGAAAACTATGAATAGTAATCCTCAGATATGTGTACAAAGCGACAAAACACCGGCGGACACAAACACCTCACTGCGGCGGGGTCCGGGCGTGACGTAGGTGAAGGCACCTATAACTGTACATTCGTGAGTCCCGAGACCCCGCGCTGTTACGTATACAAGACATCTCTATAGTCACATGCATTGGTCCCAGGCGGCGAACACCGAGTGTAAGCGACAATCGTCTCCGTGTCGCGTAAAGTCTCATGAAGAAAAAAAAAAACTGAAAAAAAATAAAAAATAATGGCGCTTATGGAATATACATCTCTCTGTCCAAGGTGGGAGGAGGAGTCAGCAGTTTTTCCGGATGTCGGCGTAAACCACGGTTTCGGATTTGTTGATCTGGTTGCCGGCCTTTCCGGAGTGATCCAGCTGAGCGTATATTACTGGCCCCTGAGGAGACACAAGAGGAGGAGGTTAGAGAGATCCTCGGGGGAGGTGCCTGCTGCTGAAAGGGGAGGAGCCTGCCACCACCTCAAAATCATCCCCCAAAATTTAGTACGTTTAAATCTCTCTCTCCACAACCGTGTTTACCTTTATATAAATAATCAAGGATAGGGATACAGGGATAGTATAAAAACACAGGCTGCAGAGAGCACAGCAGTGTGAGGACACACCTGCCCTAGTACAATCCTGGAATAGAAATCCATATATCACAGTTCTGCTGATACTAACATACACAAAGGTCTGATTACACATCTCTCAAGGGACAATACATAACACTGGCTGCAGAGAGCACAGAGCACAGCAGTGTGAGGTCTGATTACACATCTCTCCAGGGACAGTACATAACACTGGCTGCAGAGAGCACAGAGCACAGCAGTGTGAGGTCTGATTACAGATCTCTCCAGGGACAATACCAAACACTGGCTGCAGAGAGCACAGAGCACAGCAGTGTGAGGTCTGATTACAGATCTCTCCAGGGACAATACCAAACACTGGCTGCACAGAGCACAGCAGTGTGAGGTCTGATTACACATCTCTCCAGGGACAATGCATAACACTGGGTGCAGAGAGCACAGAGCACAGCAGTGTGAGGTATGATTACACATCTCTCCAGGGACAATACATAACACTGGCTGCAGGGAGCACAGAGCACAGCAGTGTGAGGTATGATTACACATCTCTCCAGGGACAATACATAACACTGGCTGCAGAGAGCACAGAGCACAGCAGTGTGAGGTCTGATTACACATCTCTCCAAGGACAATACCAAACACTGGCTGCACAGAGCACAGAGCACAGCAGTGTGAGGTCTGATTACACATCTCTCCAAGGACAATACCAAACACTGGCTGCACAGAGCACAGCAGTGTGAGATCTCCCCAGGGACAGTATATAACACAGGCTGCACGGTCACAAATACTGTCAGGATCCCTTTAAGAGATTCATTCACTTCTCTATGATATCGGTGACTGCACTTTTTGTAAAAAAAAATTCAAAGCAGTTTTTCTGTTTTTTTTCTGCTCGTCCTGAGAATAACCCTGGGCTGTCTCTGTCTGTGAAGAGGATGATCTGCTCTGAGGTGTTGCAGATTAATGAGAAGAGCGCTGCACATATAATTAGCGCAAGTCTCTGCCGCTACAGAGGTGTCCGCCTGTCACAATGTATAAATTTTTACCCAAAAAGTGTAACTTGGAGGTTCTTAAAGGGGCGAGCCCTATTCCAAATGTAGAAGTCAAAGACTTGGGTGACATTTGGTTACACACAGGAAAGTTTGAGCAGATGCCTGTATCTGCCACTAGAGGGAGCCAAACTGCTTACTATATGTAATGTATGCAGGAAGCGCCTCAGCTCCCTCTAGTGGCAGCACACAAACACATCAACATCGCTTCATTATATTATCCCAATAGTACAGAACCGACAACTTCCCACGATGAGGGTCTGATGAGCACTCGATCAGCTGTTTCAAAGCAACCGGTAGTGAAAGAAGATTCGTCTCTTCGGGGCGGTGACATTAGGTCTACTAGTCACACAGCCTGTCCAAGAGGATGCAAGTGAGCTGCAATACCAAGCACGACCACTATACAAGGTACAGCACCGAGCTCGTTTATCAGCAGAGAACTGAATACCTGACACCACCGATCGGATATTGATGACCTACCATAAAGGATGGATCACCAATGGAATAAATACATACTGGAGCATCCCTTAAAGGGGCTTTCTAGTAAAACTTATTAACGACTCATCATCCACGTAGGTAGTTAAAGGGCTGCTTTGTTCCAAAAAGGGTGCTAGGCCTGACCATGGTTGGTGCTAGTGTTGCCGCACATATATCTCTATATAGAGACAAATGGAGCTTAGTTGCAATACCACATCATGACAGGAGAGGAGCTGTTACCATGTTTTTCAACCTGAGAACAAGCCCTATAATAATTTTTATCCAGAAAACCCATATAAGGCGAATAATACCTTGCAATGCTTTAACAACTCCCAAAATTAAAGGGAACCTGTCACCAGGAGACCCATTTTTAGCACTCCCCCAGTCCCCACAGAGCACAGTACATACGCTGCCAAAGTGTTTTTGTATTAAAAATTGGTTTTACAGAAAAAAAAAAAAAGATGTTATATTGTACCTTTCATTAGTATCTGCTGTGTGACTAGGCACTCGTCTACTGGGAGGGGCTGGAAAGGAGCAGTCCCCCCCCCCCACCCTTGGGAAACAGCTCCTCCATGTGTCCTTTTCAAATATATGAAAACACCCATCACTGGGCTTAGCGACGCCCCCTGCTTCTCTACAGCCAATCCCGAGTGTGGGGAGTTATTCATATATTTGAAAAGGTCACATGTTTCCCAAGGGTGGGGGGGAACTGATCCTTTCCAGTCCCTCCCATTAGGCAACTGCCTAGTCACACAGCAGATGCTAATGAAAGGTACAATATAACATAGCTTTTTTCTGTAAAACCTATTTTTTTATACAAAAACACTTTGGCAGTGTATGTACTATGCTCTGTGGGGACTGGGGGAGTGCTAAAAATGGGTCTCCTGGTGACAGGTTCCCTTTAAGACCTGACTCCAGATAAGTGGCACCTATGGGATATATCCTGCATGGACAATCCCTTTAAGGAATAAAAATAAAGCACAAATAAAAGCTTCAGCGTATACACACACAAGAGCAGTTACCTGTACGGTTCCAGAGGGGGCGCCGGTGACCAAAGCCTTAGTGTCAGAAGGCGACCTGCGCGGCGGCTGCTTAACGGGGGACATCAAGCTTTCGGTCTGGCCGCCATCGCCACTGCCAGCCGGCAAGAGGGATCAGCAGAACGAATAACCACGTGATGGGTGCAAATGAAGCCGGACAATAAAGAGGTAAAAGGAACGGTAGGAACCGGGATGGAGACAAACAGAGGGAGGAAAATAAAGAAAGAAAGGAACAAACAAAAAAAAAAGCAAAAAAAAATACAAATTATGAAATAACGAGGAACAAATAATGATAAAAAAACAAAAAAAAAACACAAGAATCACAAAAATGGCGTCTAACAGGACTACGAGGGGGATGTAAACACAACACAGGGGAAGCACTGGATGTGGAGGACGATGTAAGCGCAGGCCAGCAGCCGCCCCGAAACACTGCACCAGAAAGATAGGTCATGCCGTCACCCCTAACCTAGACACTGTGCTATATACTCCACTCACACCCAGAGCTGCATCCACATAGCGCTGTAGGAGAGCAGAATAATACAAAGCTCTGGCTGTGAGTGGAGTATGAAAAGATGGAAGGATCAGCAGGAGAAAGGCCCAAGCGTTAGAAGTTACGTGGAAGCGTCGTCAGAAAGTTATTACACTCCAATCAGATCCAAAGCTGCATTCAAAATTCTTCTAAGAGACCTAAGCAACCCCCCGACCCATAGAAGCTGCAGAATACTTTATACCAGTGACGTAATAATTCTGCTACATCAGGATATCCTCCAGGCAGCAATTATAACCACAAGTTCCTACTGCCCAACATTGAAAGCAGCTCTGGATGTGACTGGAGTCGTCCAGTTTAGAAAACCTATTTTCATAGAATGGGAAACCCTGAAGGCGAGAGGAGACGCTGCCCCAAATCTGTCTCGAAAGTCTACCTGAGTCAATTATTAAATGTCTCCCTTGCTTCTGTAGTGCGAATTTGGCATCGTAATATAGTTTAGATTTTGGATTTGCCCCCTTCCTGGTCCTCTGTATAAGGATTTTTGGACATCTATGGGTCACGTGCAGCTGCTGAGCAGATCACAGGACCAGAAAGGATATTGCAAACTTCTCCAGAGCTGCACATGAGCGCTCGAGACGGCTCCTCACTGCCCAGGTCTCCCGCAGCTTCTCATACCCCAAGATAAGTAATCGTACTACCAGCGGGAAGAGCGGCACACACCAGGGACAGGAAGCAAAAAACACACAAAATATCTGGAGAGTAGCAGCCCCGAGAGTTGTTACCATGATAGAAAGGCAGCGGATGAGTCAAATACTCCAGCGTCTACATCACACATGGTGTCTGTAAGGGAGAGCAAGAGACTGGCATTGTGTGGAGGTGAAGGAAGAGGCGGAGGAGGAGAGTCTCCGGGCTCATGCAAATATCCAAAACACATCAGCAAAATCAGATCAGGTTTAGTGGTTTTATAAGAGAAGAAGTAGTAGAAAGAAGAGATCCCGGACCACCGAGCCATGCAAGAAGACCCCCCGTATTAATAAGATGTGGACACAGCACCGGTCCATGCACGCTACACATCACTGCACATCTCCAGCATCTGCCTGGTCTACAAACCTGGAGGAGGCACAGTCCATGGTAAACTATCATAGCAATGGGACTTGTTAGGAGGTCCACCATGGTTCTGTAGCCCCCATAGACATCAAGTGCACACACTGCTCAATTGTAAACACCCCCAAAAAGACACTTTAAAGGGGAGAGGGTCTCCTAAAGAGAATACTTAGGAGGGTTTCCAAGATTTGGAGAACCAGACGAGACGGAAAAAAAAAAAAAAAAAACACATTCCCTCCTCATTCCCTACCATTTGATTTCATGCATTATGAAGCAAACATACCTTGAGAATGTTGTAGCTGCACTGATGCAGAAATATATCTTGTTTAATCCCTGAGCTGAGTGGTTATGCTGAAAAATTATTAATAATGAGGCTCCGTTGCTTCTGGGCCTGGCTCCAGCGCTTCTCCTAATTCTTCCATGGAAAGATTTAATCAATGTGTTGTGCCCGACAGGCAGAAGTAATCCATCACTGCACCATTCCCACAGCTGCTGTGTACCAGTCCTCCAGCTCAGGTTGATTAGTCTTGTCTGGACAGTTCAGGAAGCTCCATATAATGTGATAGGCTGAATGCAATCCATCTTTCCCCAAGATCCTGAATGTTATAATAGTTTTTTCAGCAAAACCACTCAGGTCAAGAATTAAACAAGATAAGTTTCAGTGTAGCTACAGCAGTCTCAAGGTATGTTTGGCTCATAATGTATGAAATTTCCTTTAAATGTAGATTTCCTTTAAAGGGGCTTTCAACTTAGATGAAGAGTTCTACAATTTTCCATTATAATTTCTGCATCAATTCCTCTCGGTTTTCTAGATCTCTGCTTCCTGTCATTCTATAAGAAGCTTCATTGATTACTTCCGGTGGATAAACACCAGTCCCTGGTCATGTGAAGTCACACAGGTGAATGGCTCGTCATAACCTTGGTCATGTGACCTCACAGGTGAATGGCTCGTCATAACCCTGGTCATGTGATGTCACACAGGCGCATGGCGTGTTATATTCCTGATCATGTGATCACATGACCAGGGGTATAACGAGCCGTGCACGTGTGTGACATCGCATGAGCAGGGACCAGTATTTATCCACAGGAAACAAACAATGTAGCTTACTATAGAATGACAGCAAGCAGAGATCTAGAAAATCAAGAGGAATTAATACAGAGAAGTATACTGGAAAATTGCAGAACACAAACTATATAAATTTTTTGATGCAAGTGAAAAGGTTGCACAACGATGGGCACATTCTCCACCCATTGCAAGTCCGTACTGGGAAAGTGCCCTTTATCCTGAAATTTAAAAGCGATCCCTTGGATGTGCCAACTCTTGTCATTATCATAGGAAATCCACAATCAACCCACCCAGCACTGATCTGTGCACAGCACCTGGAGGGAGCGGCTCTGTGGGATACACACGGCAAGCGCTGGCATATCCCGGCAATAGTTATGCCCGTGCCCTCCCTCCCCCACCATCTTTTATGTCAATGGCAGGAAAACCACAGCAACAACTGTAAAGACATCACACTGCAGTAACATGCAAACCACTGCAACTTTACCCCTAATAGAAGGCCCTTAGGTTCACACCCGTGTACATCCTTATAGAAAGGCCAAGCCTTGTACACTGTGGAAACAGCTCATGGTGAGCGCTTCAATAATTCATGACCGACATCTATTTATAACAGCACATTATATCTAATGCATCTATAGTGGGTCTAGAATTCCTCTTAAACCAATAACCGTGGTGAAGGAGGCGCAGAAGCATCAGAGACATTCATCATTTTAAGGAACATGCAAATCAACCTACAAGAGCAAAGGAAAGCAGCCGAAAAAGGTTGTCACAGGTATAGAGGAGGCCGGGAGCGGGCCGCAGCCTCAATGCACCTGCAGGTCAGTTACATAAATGAGAAGATAATCTCTGCATTGCTTCAATGAGGCTGCTGCTATTATAGGCCACGGCACACAACGGTTATTGCTTTTTTGAAGGCATTTTAGACCTGACGTTCTTTAAAGTTTACCTCCAATTATATCGCAATGGACCATGCATTGTTCTTCTAGCCAACTAGCAGATACGGCTTGTACATAGTAACACAGGTCGGCCTTGGTCTATGAGCAGCTCTGTCTCCCGATGTAACAAGCAGCTCATAGAATGTATCATAGATGTGATGTAATATGGAACATATGAATGGGATCGGGGCTGTGGGCACCTCATGACTATGTATCAGAAGACCAAGATCATCTTGGATCAATAATTATTTGTCACCACTGAAGAAATTCTAGCACTAATCCAATGCAATCTGTAGCTTTACCTGGAGAAATACTTGACAAATGCTGTACTTTTTTGTACTGCTGTTTTCTATCCAAGACTCCGATCTCTCATACACTATTCAGTTCTGTAGAATCACATTGGATCCTACAGAACAATATGACACGCTGGATATCGAAGCCCAGGAAATTAAACGGCAAGTGTCAATACATAGATATGAGCTGCTCCCAGCATAGACCACGACGAGTCCTTGCTTCTAGAACATGCAATGCATCTTATTCTCGGATAGTTGGAGGTACACTTTAATGGGGGGTTTTCTAGCCAAGACCCCTCTATATGATAAGTCATTAATAGACGATTGGTGGGGTTGCAAATTGCAGGTACAGACGGAGTCATCTTCTTCCAGCTACAACTGTAGTTTATCAGAGCTGATCTATGGAGGTGCTAGTGTCACAACTCCACCCACAACCCACAGATAGATGAATAGGTTTGGACCAGAAAACCCCTCGAAGAATAGATTTATATAATAAAAGCAATGTACTGCCTCTTTTATACAAGAGACAGGCACTCACCCCGTGTAATTTTTTGTGGCCCGCTTCTTTTTGGTGATAACCACTGCGAACACGATCAGGGCGATGATGAGAAGACCACCGATAACTGCACAAATTATACCCACCAAGAAAGGAACATTGGAGGCTGGGAGATTATCTGGAAGAGAAGAGTATCCATCAAGAAAGAAGAAAACTTTAGGAGTCATAAGACCTGGCAACAGAGGGGTTAAAAGTCTCCCCAAATCAGAAGGCACACTATAGCATCGGGATGAGCAGTGCTACACAGTGAATAGGGAAGGGCTCTGTAGTGAAGCACCAATAGAGTCAAACCTTTAGCACTCACCCTTCTCCACCACCCGCAGCTTTATCTGTTTTGGGGTAAAGGAAATATCTGGAGGATTCATGACAGAACAGCTGTAGGTCCCGTTGTCTTTAAAGGTGATCTTATCTATCTTGATGGACACGTCACGGTTACTGATGTCTCCGGCCCAGGTGACCCGATCCTTGAAGCGGTGCACCTGCCCCGTGAACGGCCTCCCGCCGATGTAATGGAAAATCTAAAAAGCAACAGGGGTGACACAGGGTGAAAGAAGTAAACTTGTACATAGTGAAACTGAAAACTGTGAAAATTGTATGGAAAATTGTCATCCTCCATACAGTATAATAGAGTCTTATAGGAGTCGTCTTCTGCAGTGGTTTCACTATATTATTTAATTACAGTTCTTAGTCTATTGCTTCCTGTTATCAGCCACTAATTCAAGCCTGCTGCCCCATTAAAGGGGGTCTACCAGCTGCCAAATCAACTCGCCAGTGCTACCAGCATTGTGCTTTAAGCTTTGCAGGCATAATTGTAATTTGTATAACATGGAGGTTGCTGGATTCATCAGTGCGGCTATTTGGAAGCCGTTAGACTCGATGAAACCTAAATGTATTATACTCTGGTCACATCCAAAGCTGCATGAGAACCTATTATGCATTCCAGTTTGTCATCAGAGCCCTCGCCTCTACCTCTGGAGCCACTTACCACATGCCCTGATGAGCTGGATCCCTCTTCTGTGTACGTCCACGTGACGGAGGTCGTGTTGCCCGGGTTATCTGTAGACTTGAAGGAGCAGGGTAATTTTGCGTATGTGCCGTTTTCCACAAATAATTCATTGGGGACATGGATTTCCAGAGCCTTGGCATTGTGTACTGCGGAGAGAAGACATGAGATTGGTCACACCAGGTAACCCAACATCACTGATGCCACGATGTATATACTACTGCCCTTATAGAGAGTAAAAACCTTGGTAATGAGGCAGGGAACCACACAGGGGATATCCTAGATAAAGAAACAGCGCTATTCATGCCCACTGGGTCTTCATGGTATTGCAGAATAGGGTTATATTACAGGGGTATCCCCACAAAGACCAGATTCTCAGGATAACAAAATAACACAAAGTCTCTAATTCACTGTTATTAACAAAAATACAGCATTTCACAGATATAATTCCAACCTGTCTTTCAGTCCTGGCGTTTACCATTTGGTTGCCCTTGGATCCGACCATAATCTTCTGACTATGATTGGATTCTTTGAGATCTTTCACGGGCAAACCCCTTGAAATATAAGAATCTCATCTTTCAGATGCCTTTGGAAATGTGAGCTGAAAATACAGATCCAGTTCCCACTGTCCACAAATCCTGCATCTCTGATTTTTAGCTTACAGAACCACAAGTCTTATGGGCTATGAAAGAGGAGATTCTTGTCTTTGATATGACACCAGCAGCATGTTTCTGGGTGCTATAGAACCTAAGATAGGGGCATATGAGTTAACATTACCCCTGCAGCATGACTCATCTAATGCAAAATCTGACTCTTCTCTGCTCATGATTTACTCAGATTTTTCCTATAAAAAAAACAGAGGGAATATTAGCATATTTCATACCTTCTGGTGGCCGGTTCCCTTTAACCACCATTGAAACTTTGTAGTTTTAGGGCATCTACTATTTCCCCCTTGATAATACACATAATCCTGTTCTGCTCACCAGAGGGGAAATCTGCCAAAAACCTCAAACAATCAAACGTGACTTTACTACCCCACCTTCTATGGGTATATCCAGCGCTCACACTTCTTATATCACACATCTGACAGCGGGGGAAGAGTCGCAGACGTGTGAGCACCGAGAGCCTGGTGCATGGAAGATCTGCGGAGATTTACTATAAATACACTACACCAGAGACGCTGCATGTAACGTGTCTAGGGATCGCAGCTCTTTCATGTCTTCCCTAAATTCCATCTCCGACACAAGGACCAATAACAGATCGGTGATAGTCAATGGCCGACAAGATGATTTTCACTGCAGTAAGACCCGATACCAGTGACTGGAGCTGTTCCTTTTGCAGTGCAAGGCAAACACAGAAGAGGAGCCATCCTGAACATTACCCATATCATAGAATTACAGATTACATTCATTCTTCCGTCACCCCCCACCCTTTTACAGGAGGAATGACATTAAAGAGCTCAAAAGCATTACCAGAAAATAACTTTGTGCCACAAAACCCTCAGCGTTTCATTCTCTAGAGGCGAAACGGTTTTCCATCTGTTGCCATGGATACATCTAGAGTCATTATAGATATATGAATACGTTACTCTGGTCCATAGTACAAACATTAATGTGTTATTAGACATGGGTATTTTTTGTCTTTCATTAAAAAAAAAAAAAAAAAAAAAAGGTATGTCCATTTGTCACCCCCTCCAACAGAACAGTGAGTGCAGCTCTGGGGTATAATACAGGATGTAACTCAGGATCAGTACAGGATAAGTAATGTCATGTATGTACACAGTGACTGCACCAGCAGCAGAATAGTGAGTGCAGCTCTGGAGTATAATACAGGATGTAACTCAGGATCAGTACAGGATAAGTAATGTCATGTATGTACACAGTGACTGCACCAGCAGCAGAATAGTCAGTGCAGCTCTGGGGTATAATACAGGATGTAACTCAGGATCAGTACAGGATAAGTAATGTCATGTATATACACAGTGACTGCACCAGCAGCAGAATAGTGAGTGCAGCTCTGGGGTATAATACAGGATGTAACTCAGGATCAGTACAGGATAAGTAATGTCATGTATGTACACAGTGACTGCACCAGCAGCAGAATAGTCAGTGCAGCTCTGGGGTATAATACAGGATGTAACTCAGGATCAGTACAGGATAAGTAATGTCATGTATGTACACAGTGACTGCACCAGCAGCAGAATAGTGAGTGCAGCTCTGGGGTATAATACAGGATGTAACTCAGGATCAGTACAGGATAAGTAATGTCATGTATGTACACAGTGACTGCACCAGCAGCAGAATAGTGCGTGCAGCTCTGGGGGTATAATACAGGATGTAACTCAGGATCAGTACAGGATAAGTAATGTCATGTATGTACACAGTGACTGCACCAGCAGCAGAATAGTGAGTGCAGCTCTGGAGTATAATACAGGATGTAACTCAGGATCAGTACAGGATAAGTAATGTCATGTATGTACACAGTGACTGCACCAGTAGCAGAATAGTGAGTGCAGCTCTGGAGTATAATACAGGATGTAACTCAGGATCAGTACAGGATAAGTAATGTCATGTATGTACACAGTGACTGCACCAGCAGCAGAATAGTGAGTGCAGCTCTGGAGTATAATACAGGATGTAACTCAGGATCAGTACAGGATAAGTAATGTCATGTATGTACACAGTGACTGCACCAGCAGCGGAATAGTGAGTACAGCTCTGGGGTATAATACAGGATGTAACTCAGGATCAGTACAGGATAAGTAATGTCATGTATGTACACAGTGACTGCACCAGCAGCAGAATAGTGAGTGCAGCTCTGGAGTATAGTACAGGATGGTACAAGGTAATTCTGATTCAATTCTTGTAAAAAAGCAAATAATATCTCTCAGAGGACTGAGGGGTTGTGTAGAATAACATGATACATGTTTTATATTATAGACTCCTGGTACTTCTGGACGCTGGTGCCTCCCTGTAGTAACTCATGACATACTTATCCACTGACATCTAAACAGCCTTCAACAGTTTAGAAGATAAAAAAACTGAATAAACATAAAAAGGAAACGTTTATGAGTTACTCAGCATGGTCAGATTAGTCACACAATAGCGCAGAGTATCAGGGCGGCCAGGGGGAGGCGCTCTACAAATAGGATGACTATTCACCTGTCACAGCTACCTATATGCACTATACTTGTAGGGCCTTACCAGTGCAATCTCATCTTTAAAGACCCTTCCACAAGTACATTCACTCCCACCAAATGACCGCCCCCATTAGTCATCAGAAGAGGCCGATCACCAGTCACATGTTTGGGTCTCACCGGCTCAGCAGAAAAGCAAATAGAGACTAATAATCTCAGTGAAACTGCACACAAATATGACAGGAGATAAGCCGAGCGCCGGCCATTAATCATCCTGAGCCGGGCAATGGCCTTCCTCATTCCTAACACAAGCATTCACCCCACAAGCTACACGGCAGCCAGTGATACTTTGTAGTTTCACCTGCGGAGAGACATCACAGGGGAGCCGCAGCTTCTTCTCTAGTGCTCCCCAAGTCACTGCAACGCAACGTAGGAGAACCCGCATTACAAAATCTTGTAGGATTGTGTAGAGAGGGTGTTGTAGCTGCAGGAAGCTGCTCTAAAATACTAATATATACGGCCTCACAAATTGTCTTTAACCATTCAAAGGGATCTGTGATCATTACACAATACCTACTTCTATGTAAGTTGTTAGTAGCAGCAGGACTGTGAAAAATGGACTCATATTCCACAATTGTAGCCTAAGTGCACTGTGACCATGTCCGCACAGCCAGTGTTATGCATTGTGCCTGGAGAGATGTGTAATCATATCCTTGTGTATGTTGTTGGTAGCAGCAGAGCTGTGAAATATGGATTCATGTTCCAGGATTGTAGCTACTTCAGGTGCACTCGGGCTGTGCCCTCACACTGCTGTGCTCTGAGCTCTCAGCTGCTCATGAGCCCCTCCCCTCACTCTGAGTAAAAGCTGTAGCAGAAGACGACTTGCTGATTGGTGGGGAGCCAACTACTGCTACTCTCCTCAATGATCGCCCTCCCATTCCCTTCTATGAGATATTCAAGCCCTGTCCTATAGAGATTGAATGAAGTGACCACCAATATTCAGCAACATTTCAGCAACAAGTTATTCACAGAGTAGGGGACAACCTGGTGATCCGTAAGAACCCCTCTGTATCACATAAATGGGGGGTTAGTTGCAACCCCAAATGAATATACAGTAGGGTTTGCTCATACAGGCATTAATCTCTAGGGTGCAGTCATAAAGCATGTGCGACCTGCAGCTCCACTGATTTAGGGTACAACCGACTCGTTATTTATGTGGGGGTCCCACAAGGGTTAACATGTGACCTGGGAGAGCACCCAGCACACACGTCAACTGAATATATGCGATTCCATTGAGCGGCCTCCATCATATAGAAGCTCCCACAGCTTTTTACATAGAAACATTTTCCATATGACATGAAGCATCTCAGAGCTCAGCGTCCTCCCTTACTCTCAGGTAAAGCACCGGATATCATCCATCAGGCTCATCGGAAGCCACACAAATATCCCGGCTCTCCTGTAATAACCAGAGGATAGAGAATGGGAGTTCAGCCTTGTGTATGTTGTTAGTAGCAGCAGGACTGTGATATATGGGTTTATATTCAAGGATTGTAGCTTCTCCGAGCACACTGGGGGTGTATCCTCACACTGCTGTGCATTTGGCTCTATATATTGAACTTCTCCACAACCCCTACCCTATTCAACCAAAAGCCTTCTATAGTTTTTGATCAGGGAGCACTTAAGTGTCAGGACACGCCTCCAGTGTTCTTTGAGAAACTACAATCCTGGAACATAAATCCATATTTCACAGTCCTGCTGCTACTAAAAGAGTATGATTAAATATCTCTCCAGGGACAGTACCCAACAATGGCTGCAGAGAGAACAGCAGTGTGAAGACATATACCTGTCTTCTTAGAGAAGCTACAATCCCAGAATATAAATCCATATATCACAGTCCTGCTGCTACTAACAACATACACAAAGCTCTGATTACACATCTCTCCCTGCACAGCTGACCGATGCCCTTTAAGTCCACAGACAGAGCAGACTGTATTGTACAAGGTGGCCATTGTGAGGTCGTTTGCGTCCTATAATATTTTGGAAACATTGTGTTACTGGGTCCTAATAAATGAGGTGCTTACCCATAAATACCCTGAGCTGATATTACACACAGCCGGGGAAACTGCGCTGTGGTTACATATACAAAACCTGCACACAGCAATGCGCGACGTGTAAACCTGCCGTCACTGGACGGAACGTGGAACCATAACACAAACCATACATCAGGGGAAATCTATACATTGTGGCTCATCTTGTACACATTTACCGTGTCCCACACACTTCCTGGAGAAGACGCTGAAACTGCAGGAAATAAACATCCGACTCTTCAAAAGGAACGCTCCTTATCCTGCAGGAAACACGACCGTCACAATGTCCTATGGAGTGTAACCCAGCGAGAGGCTCCCTGCACCCTGCTCTACAGACACCAGGCACCTATAGGTCCATATACTATTACAGTATGATCCAAAAAGTGTCATACAATCATGAAATACACAAGTGACCGCTACAGGATCACTGTAAAGAGAAAGAGCACAGCAGTGTGAGAACACACCGCAGTGTAATCCTGGAATTAAAATCTATATATCACAGTCCTGCTGCTACCTACATACGCATCTCCCCAGGGGGAGCACCTTACACTGGCTGCAGAGAGCACAGAGCAGCACAGTAGTGTGAGAACACACAACCACCCCCACCCCCCCCCCACCCCAGCACAATTCTTGGACATAAATCCATAGTCCTGCTGCTACAAACAGCATTTATAAAAGTCTGATCACACATCTCTCCAGAGACCATGTGCAGAGAGCACAGCAGTGTGAGGAAATGCAACCAGTGAAAGCAGGACTATGATACATGGATTTATTTTCCAAGATCGCAGCCTTTCCAAGTGTCCTCACACTGCTGTCTCTCTCTCTGTAGCCAGTGTTATGTATTGTCCAGGGACAGCTGTGTATTCAGACCAATTTGTATATTGCTAGTAGCAGCAGGACTGTGTAATACACATTAACATTCCAGGATCTGGGACTATCTATCTATGGCTTCAGTTTTGTCAAGTAAAAAACAGCCAGCACATTCCCTTTAACATCCATTATTCATAATGCAGTAGGCCCTGACTTTAGAGTCTATGAAATACATTCTTAGTAATTATAGGGGGGGGGGGGATGCGGCTCTCACATCACAATGACTCATCCACGTTGGCTATGCAGCTAAGTGCAAGCTATCATTCTCTATTATCAGCCAAGTCTGGCTGTGGAGAGACACTTACAGTAAATCCTTGATGGTTTGAGTTACCGGAAGTGGTGAGTAATCCCTGGCCCCTATAATCACTACTCTATGGCTGTATCAGCAGGAACCGCTACATCTACAGATATGACTGATATCTGCTGACTATGGGGCGAGTAGCCCTTTAAGCAGGGCTATCTATCTTATACACTCGCCCCTATATGATAATGCAGCGCCGCTGGGATACACCTACGTCCTTCCTACCGACTGTGCAGATTTCATTCTCTTGCACACAACAATGTGCAGCGAGCGTACAGTGCGGGGGGGGGGGGGGGGACATGCCCCTTTTATCAACTTATGGGGTGCCAGGTGTCTATCCAATATCACACTCAACTGGGGAATTCTGCATTAATAGCAGAAATCTGTACTGTGACTGTGTGTGCACATTACTGGGCATCAGATCATTGAATTCATGCTCGGTGTAATGCTTCATCCTCCCTGTAGAGGCGCTGCAGGGAAACTGAGCACTTGCTACCAGGATTACAGCTGAGTTTTACAGGGACACAGGAAGAGGCCTGCGAGCACCTGTCCTAATCCAGCTGTTCTTTAGGACCAGGACTGCACAGTGTGCTGAGCCACAAGCCTAGTGGTTGTGCTGGGTTACTGCAGCTGTGATTAGGAGCGGAGCTATAAAGGATTCAAGGTAGTCTGTCTCCATACTGTAATACAGGTGGGAGCCCAGATGGCTGACTAATGTCATACCCCCCTGATCCGATAGTGACCTATCCTAAGAATAGGTTTACCAATATCAAATTCCCAGAAAACGCCAAGTGAAAATGAGCAGAGAAGAGTCATATTTCACAAGAAGAGTCAAGTTAAGAGGTTGCGGAGGAGAGTTAATTCAGATGCCCCATCTTTAGTTCTATAGTATCTAGAAACATGCTTCTGGTGTCATATTAAAGGGGTTGTCCGAGTGTTGTAAAAAGAGCCCTCCCAGCCCCTAGATTTTTAAAACACTTGGACAAGCCCTTTAAAAGATAAGAATCTCATCTTTCAGATCCCAGTAGAAGTACACTACCTGTATTTCTGGTTCTGTAGATCACAGAACGACAAGCCTGAAGAGGTTTGAAAGATTAGATTCTCATCTTTAATACTAGATAAGAATCTAGTTTCTAGGCGCTATAGAACAGAAGAGGGGGATTTCTGAAGACACTCCTTCTAATGCCTCCAAAAGTGACTCGTCTCAGGCAGTAACAGATGAGATTTTCACATAAAAGAGGGAATTCTAGAAAGGACACGTCATACCCTGTCTGAGTAGTTTAATGGAGTAAAATATTGTGACAGAGTTCACAGTTTTGGCTATTCTAATCTTAAAGGTCTGGTTGTCTGGGAGTATATGTTAAAATCACAAGAACTTGTCCTATGCATAGGTTTCATACTCCAGATATGGACTGTCCCGCTCGACTTTGGAAACATGGCCCCTATTGGAATGAATAAGAACAGTGCAGTTACCAGGGCTGACCACTACACAGAAAGCACAGCTGGACCTTAGATATAATAAGTCATTGATATCAGGGCTCTTAAATCTGCCCAGTATTTTGTATTGTTACCGTTTTAACGATTTCTCCTCTAAAATAAGATATTTTACCCATAAAGCAAAAGAGGTTGTGGGTGGTATCAAAGCGCTGTCTTCCGTCAATGGAGTGAAACTGTGATACCAGACAACACATGGGGTGGCGCTGTTCCTGCAGATGGTAGACATGTTTATCTAATCATGGAGAATCCCTTTAATGCATTGCACATGACACAGAGTGGCGGCGGGTATGATTAGACATCTGGCCGGCCGCAGAGCTGACGCCTGCACACGATCACCGCTGATAGCATCTACAAGGAAACAAGTGGCACAATTCCCATGGCAAGGGTCGCGTCATGTGACCCAATTCACACGCGGGAAGATAATGGAGCGCCCAATGCACAAGATCCGTCACAGATCACTTTACACACAATCATTTAAAGGGATATTCTGACGATGAAACCCCAGGACTGTGGTAACTCGGCAATCAGGCAATTGTAGCATACCCTCAGATGTGGAAAGTATCACAGAACGAGGAAAACTTCTGAAAGCTTACTACTACTTTATCAGTGTTACAAGTAAACCAAACTGATACATTGTAACAAAGACCTTGTGCTGCTGAAGAGCTTACAGTAAGCAGACAACTGTAACAAACCCTCAACAATGCAACGTATCAAAGGACAAGAAGATCTGTGCTGCTGATGTATTACAGTCTGAGGGTTTGTTCCTACTGTATATATTTCAGCTGCGCTGATACACTGCAACAAACTATGAAGATGTGACATTTGTGCTTCTGATGTGTGGAAATCGGTCTCATTACACACCTCACAGCTTAAGGTTTGTTACAGCAGTTTCTACGTTAGACACAAGCAGACACAGACTGATACATTGTGAAAAACTAAAAGATTTGATGATGATAATGAGTTTTCATTGTCCACACCAGATGCAACTGTTACAAACCCGCAGCTGTGTTTTATCACAAGACATGAAGATCTCCGCTGATGATGTGTACAAGTCTGTAGAGTTCTAATACTTCTGACAGAAGATGGTTTATAACTACTCATTGTACCAAGAAATGGCGGGCTGATACATTTCACCTGCGCTGAAACACTGAAACAAACTAGTAAGACTAGAGACATTTGCGCTGATGTGTGGAAATCTCTCGTTCTGAAACTTCTCACAGCTAAAGCTTTCGCAGAATCAATGTTAGAAGTAAACAAACAGATACATAGTGAAGATCTAAGATTTGTGCTGCTGTCAAGGAGTTTACATTGTCTAGACCAGATCCAACTGTAACAAACCTTCAGCTGAAGGAAGTATCACAGGACAATTACATCTGTAAAAACCTCTCAGTCTGAAACTTCTCACAGCTGAGGGTTCGCTACTACTGTATTAAACCTAAACAGACAGGCTCATACATTTCACCTGCGCTAAAACACTGCAACGAACTATGAAAACAAGACAGATATTGATGTGGTGGATGGGCTTTCCTTATCAAGATCAGATGCAACTGTAACAAACCCTCAAATGTGGGAAGTGTCACAGAAAGAGAAGGTTTCTGTTGTTAATAAATTGTTACAGACTTGTATACAACACCTCTGACATTTGGAGTTTTGTTACTATTGCATCAAACTCAGAAAGACGGGCTGATACATTGCAACAAATTATGAAGACAAGATAGAGATTTGTGCTGCGGATGTGTTTACACTGCACAGACCAGACGCAACGGAAGATCTCTGCTGCGGATGGATGCAGGTCTAATACTTCTGACAGCTGAGTGTTTGTTACTACTGCATCAACCCTAGGTAGTCGGACTGATGCGTTCCACCTGCGCTGATACACTGCAGCAAACTACAAAGATAAGATAGAGATTCATGCAGCCAGATGTGTTTACATTGTCCAGGCCAGATGCAACGGTAACAAACCCTGAACTGTGGGAAGTAGCACAGGACAGGAAGATCTGTGCAAGTCTAATGCTTCTGACAGCTGAGGGTTTGTTACTACTGCACCAAACCCAGAGACGGGCTGATGCTCTTATTTCAATTAACTCTTTATTTTCAAATTTGGTTCTCACATATACATCAGCCTTAGCAAGGGTGTGCTGATGCCTTTTACCTGCGCTGACACACTGCAACAAACCATGAAGACAAGTTAGAGACTTTGATGCTCCTGATGCGTTCACGGGGTCCGGATCAGGTAGATCAGCAGCGGTGGACACTTCTCCTCTGACTTGAGTTTGTTACAATGTATCAACGCAGATGACAAGTATCAGACAACCTGTTAAATTTGATACAACTGAAACAAACCCTCAGCTCTGAGTAGTTTTTTTCATAATAGGCACTGGACGGGTGTAAATTGGGTCATGTGACCATGTTCAGCATCTGTTCAGCCCCACAGAGCACCAGGGCATATGCCACAGAGCCCCCCACACACAAGGGGCCCCCACAAGGTCACCCCCAGGGGCCACAGATAACACACAATGTATATGATGTACAGGGTGACAGGGCAGAAGCATGAGAGCAGCGCAGACCTTCCCCATCCACCATGAGAAGACATGTCAGGCACAGCAGCCTCACAAAGGTGGCCATATTCCCCGAGCCCCCGGTGCCGCAGCCTCCGCCATAACAACCAGCACAACCCCCCCATGAGAGAGCGCCCACAGAGGCCCAGGAGCCGCACTCACCCGCACACAGCACCGCCGCCAGCAGGAGACACAGCCCGCACCAAGACACCGACACCCGAGCCGCAGCCATTACCTCAGGACGGCCGCTTCACTGCCAATGCCTCAGTCCCGCCCTCTTCGGACGGAGCGGACTCTCCATTGGCCCGGAAACCGCCCCTCTGCTCAGCATTAAAAAATCCTATTGGCTCGTAGAACTGCTCGTCAAGCTGAGGTAAAGCCTCGTTCGATTGGCTGGAGGATGGGTAGCGTTCATTGGTCCGTCCTTTAGGACCTCAGCAAGGGGGGGGAGGTACAAACCTGAGGGGGGCGGGGCGAGACGCGCTGTGATTGTAAAATCGGAAACCAGATTGACGCGGCAGCGACAGGAGGTCGCGGGTTCAAATCCCGGAAAAGGGTATTTTTTTTTAAAACCTAAATAACTTAATTTTTCTATGTCAGTATTTAATACAATAATAAATTAATTCCGTCAAACTTTGGACGTGATTTATTTTGAAATTCGATTTTTTTTTTTAATTATGATAACCTGCCCTTACCCTAGGGCATCAATATTACTTCTGCAATTTTTGATACCATTAATGATCAACTGATCAAAGGGTTTTTCCATTCTGGCCACCTTGTTTTAGGTCGCTTTGCCCTGTTACGTCAATGATATTGAGCTGCAGTACCAGACACGGCCACTACAGGTTACACGGCGCTGTGTCTGATATACCATATAAAGAGGTGCCTAAAGCCCTGAAGGCTTAGCACACAGGTGACATGAATCTGTCCTCCATTAGAGGACAACAATACACAATGGGATGGAGAATAGAGATGAACGGACCCAACGTTCCAGTCCGGCCACCTGACCAAGATGTATTGCCAGATCGGCAAACTGACGCCCCTAACAACTAGCTATGGTTATGATTGGCCTGTGGAACTTCCCCTGGCCAATCATACCCATGGCTAATAGCTAGGGACATCAATTTGCCGGATTTGGCCCATCCGGCAATACATTTAAGTAGAGCAGCCGCACCCCAACCCAAAACTGGAACGTTGGCTCCAGTCATCTCTAATCGTAAAAACAAATATTATTCTGATAAATATTCATGCCAGGTCATGTCTTTGGATGGAAACCCCCTTTAAACCCCTAAAACAATTAGAAAATTCAAAGCTATCTTGTTACAATGTATCAACGCAGATGACAACAATCAGACAAAACTGTTAAATTGTAAAAAAACTGTAAAAAAAATAAAGAACTAACACTTATCTCTTTCCCCTCCGGCCCAGTGTGTTTCTTCCCATTACCACCAGTTGGTATACAGCGTGGACGTCACCGCTGAGCGTCAATATTTCAACAAAGGACGGGGTCATGGGAAGCTCCGGAATAGTGTGACAAGTGCACACCTACAGGTCATGTCTGGTATCACATCTCAGCTCCACTGAAATGAATAGGGATGAGCTGTAATACCACACACAACCTGTCAACAAGGGTGGCGCTGTTCATAAAACGACACTTCTACGCTTGTGCTGTCTCTTTATCTGTAACGGGACTGCAGATGGAAGTCTGTTACTTTCCTGAGAATATATTTGGGGGAGGGGGACGGTTATTTGAGGGCAGGGATTATATCCTCAGCAGACAGGTCAGACAATAGCTGACTCATTATTTGCAAACACTTGTTTCCTCTTTTTAAAAATTTCTTGCGTCTTCAGGGTCGTCCTATTCATCTTCTCGGGTCACTTCCAGCCATTTCCTCAGATGTCTGAGCCGAGGATAGAGGAGGGAATGGTGCCAGGCCACGCCCACTAACTATTCTTATAATGGTGTAGGCATAAAACCACACCTCAAAATGTCATGTGATACGGGATCGGATTGTGGCGCATCGACGCCAGAATGCATGCAACGGAAATCGGGGGGGCGTGGCCGAACGAAAACCCGACGGATTCGGAAAAACCGCCGCATTTAAAAAAATAAAGTGCCGTGGGACTCGCCCTTGCCTTCACCAGGAATAGGCCGGTGAACTTGAGTGCATTCCGGTGGATCGCGAATGGACCCGGTAAGTAAATCTGCCCCAGTGTGCTTGGTGAAGCTACAATCCTGGAATATAGCTCCCTTAGTCACAGTCCTGCTGCTACTAACAACATACACAAAGGTTTGATTACACATCTCTCCAGGAACAATACATAAAACTGGCTGCAGAGAGCACAGAGCACAGCAGTGTGAGGTCTGATTACACATCTCTCCAGGGACAATACATAACACTGGCTGCAGAGAGCACAGAGCACAGCAGTGTGAGGTCTGATTACACATCTCTCCAGGAACAATACATAAAACTGGCTGCAGAGAGCACAGAGCACAGCAGTGTGAGGACATACCCCCAGTGCACTTGGAGAAGCTACAATCCTGGAATATAAATCCATATATCACAGTCCTGCTGCTACTAACAACATTCACAAAGGTCTGATTACTCATCTCCCCAGGGACGTAGGCTGCAACTCAAACTACTGATCCAATCCCTTTAAGTCTGATTATCATAAAACAATGTTCTACCCCTTTAAGCCTCTGAACAATGGATGCAGTGAGGAAGAGGAATGACTTGTTTAGAATGAAGAGAATCCTGACATCAGAGCCGGGACATGACTTCCTACAGGACAATAGAGATAACATGAAGGCAGGAGATATCCAGATCTTCTTGGCTGGAGACCAGGACCCGGACCCCACCTGTCCCAGGGGCAGAGGAGGGAAGCAGGAAGGAGGAGCCATGTGCAGAATTATGATTACATGTCCACCTCCAGTGGGGCATGATGGGAAAAAAAAGTAAAAAAAAAAAACCTGAAATACTAACTTTTTTTGGCAAATGTTAAAATGTCTGACTAGCATTAATTTTATATCCCAAACCACAGACCTCAGACTAGACCTTAGTCTCAAACCAGAATCCCCAAATTATCAGTCCGCAGACCCATAAGAGCAGACCAAAGCCTTGATCACTAGCAAATATTTAAAAGAAATATACCATCATAATCATCATGATACACCAGGGGCACAGAGACTGTGGTATCTTCTTATATTCGTTATCTATGGCCTCCTCCCTTGTAAAATCCACTTTTAAAATTATGCTAATGAACCAGAAGGACTCCTGGGGGTGTTTCCAGAGCCCCTCTGTGCTGTAGCTTCACAGGCTGTTACACTGTCTCCCCCTACTTCCTCAGCACTTCTTCCATCTGCCTGATGTTATCTCAAACAGTGGATGGGGGGGGAAGTGCTCCTGTACAGTGTAACAGCCTGTGAAGCTACAACACCAAGGGCTCTCTTAACGCCCCCAGGAGCCCTTTTGGCTCTTTAGCATAATAATTAAAGTGGATTTTAGAAAAAAGGAGGCCATGGATAACAAATATAAGACTATTATCCCAATCCCGGTGCCTGGATCTATGAGCAATGTCCCACTGATTGCAGATTTCCTTTCAATCTCACATAAAATCAGACCCCAGACCCGATCCCAGTTCAGACCCCAGTCTTAATATCAGACTTCAGAACAGATCTTTATCTTATACCTGAACCTATATATATATATACAATATTTAAATCCCTGTATAAAGTAAAACCTTTCTATTCATTTCAGACCCAGAACCTTATATCACTAACAGACCCCAGACCCTGGTCAGACCAGATTGTTACCCTCTGGGTCCTGTTACATCACTTGCAACTTTTGTGACCCATAAAAAAGTTTTTGCCCTTTACAATCCTCCATAAGTAGTTGCGGCTCCTTTACCAGGGGCTTTTTCTACGCCTGGAGATCCTAGATGTCACTTGTTGCTTGCAGATGTTTTCGTCCCTTGCAGCACATCCCCCTCCTCCGGGAGCCGGTCAGGATGCCAGCGGAAAACCGGACAAACAATCTGCTTCCTGGACTAAGCGGCTGCACTGGACTCACTACTTAAAGGGACCCCACTATACAATAGACATGGGTGGTCCACATGCCCGGTGCCCTCCAGGTGCCCATCCAAGGGGTCACTAAAGTCGTGCCATCTGGGAGCCCATCCAAGGGGTCACTACAGTTGTGCCCTCCGGGTGCCCATCCAAGGGGTCACTACAGTCATGCCCTCCGGGTGCCCATCCAAGGGGTCACTACAGTCATGCCCTCCGGGTGCCCATCCAAGGGGTCACTACAGTTGTGTTCTCCAGGTGCCCATCCAAGGGGTCACTACAGTCGTGCCATCCGGGTACCCATCCAAGGGGTCACTACAGTCGTGCCATCTAGGTGCACATCCAAGGGGTCACTACAGTTGTGCCCTCCGGGTGCCCATCCAAGGGGTCACTACAGTTGTGCCCTCCGGGTGCCCATCCAAGGGGTCACTACAGTCATGCCCTCCGGGTGCCCATCCAAGGGGTCACTACAGTCGTGCCATCCGGGTGCACTTCCAAGGGGTCACTACAGTTGTGTTCTCCGGGTGCCCATCCAAGGGGTCACTACAGTCGTGCCATCCGGGTGCCCATCCAAGGGGTCACTACAGTTGTGCCCTCCGGGTGCCCATCCAAGGGGTCACTACAGTTGTGCCCTCCAGGTGCCCATCCAAGGGGTCACTACAGTCAGTTCTGCCTGATGGAGGGGGCTCATTCCATGATTTTGTCTTCTGGGTGGAGGGGGATGTCCACTAATGCTTCCTAGATCTGCACCTACAAGCATATTCACACTACACCTGATAGTGGGGGAGGCTGAGACGCAGCGCAGACCTGCTGTACTTGTGCCAGGTTGTAGCTCCAGCTGCAGGGGATTAGTCCTCCTATCAGTCTCCCACTCACTAGCTAATAACATGCATATTACAAAGTGCTGGGGCACCAGATAGGGTTAAAGTATTAAGGTTGCAGCTTAAGAGAACATTATATTGCAGCAGGACTGTGAAATATAGATTTATATTCCAGGATTGTAGCTTCTCTAAGTGCACTGGGGATGTGTCCTCACACTGCTGTGCTCTGTGCTGTCTGCAGAGAGTTTCAGAGTATTGTTCCTTGAGAGATGTGTAATCACAATTCATGTTGTTAGTAGCAGCAGGACTTTGAATTATGGATTTATATTCCAGGATTGTAGCTTCTCCAAGTGCACTGGAGGTCACGAGATGTGTGATCATACCCTAGTAGTGTATGTTGTCAATAGCAGCAGGACTGTGAAATGGATTTATATTCCAGCATTGTAGCTTTTCTAAGTGCACTGGGGAGGAGTCCTCATACTGCTGTGCTCTTAGTTCCCTGCAGCCAGTGTACGGTATTGTCCCTGGAGATATTTATACTCATACAATTGTGTATGTTGTTACTAGCAGCAGGACTGTGAAATATGGATTTATAATCCAGAATTGTTCTTTGTCTAAGTGTTTGTCCTCACACTGATGTACTCTTAGTTTTCTGTTGTCAGCATCAGGTATTGTCCCTGGAGAAATTTGAGAATTTAGTTAGTAGCAGCAGGACTGTGAAATATGGATCTCTATTGCAGGATTCTAGCTTCTCTAAGTGCCTTGCGGGTGTGTCCTCACACTGCTGTGCTCTTAGATCCCTTCAGCCAATGTAAGATTTTGTCCCTGGTGATATGTATAATTAAACCTTTGTGTATGTTGTTAGTAGCAGCAGTTCTATGAAAACTGCATTTATTGTAGCTTCTCCGAGTGCACTGGGGGCTGTGTCCTCACACTGCTTTGCTCTGTGCTTCCTGCTTCCAAAGCCTTGTTCAGAAGTAAGCTGAAATACTAGCTACTGGGTTGGCACCAGCACTGGGCATACCCAGGCAAGTGCCCGGGCCCCGGGCTGCTGGGGGTGGGGGGCACATAAGGCTTTACATAAGGAATCCATGGGGGTGAGGGGGCTGTTTGGGATGTTTGTGGCTGTTTGTTTTTAATAAATTAAAAGAGAAAAATAATAAATAAATTATGTTTCACAGACAGAAAAAAAACACAAAAAGATTTAAAAAAATCCAGCCATGTCAGCGCAGAAATATTAATTAATGAAAAAAAAAATGATTTGAAACCAGCAGGTCCCTAAGGAGTTAATTTATGGAGCTCTCAATCACAAAGAATGGGGGATTGTGCGGAAGTCTAATAGTGGCTCAAATCTCATGGAAAATCCACTATAATAAATAACTCATAACAGCAAATCCATTCTGCGGGACTAGTAATGCAGAGCCATTTAAAGGGATTGTCCTTTTGTCATTCACCCTTTTAGAGGATTTGATTATTTAGGGGGGAAAGTGACAAAAAGTGACACAACTACTACGTAACTCCTGTAATAGTCAATGGGTAGAGCACAGGGTCACCAGTTTGGTTCGCCATGAGGCTAATCCAAGGGGTATGATCTGAGTGACCCGATCAGTTTTTACTCTTTATTCCAGGTACGGGATGAAAACTTTCCCGCAACGGGAAGACAAGTCCACTGATCCTGATGGGTCAGGAGATTCTGCAGTGAAGCACCAGGGGGGCTAAACAAGGAATAGGTACAGACAGTCTAAGGTCAGGGCATGCAAGAATTATATAGAGAATAGTCATAGGTCAGAGCAGGCAGAGAATAGTCACAGACAGGCCAATGTCAGGGCAGGCAGATTTCAGGCAGAAAATAGTTACAGGCAGGTGGATGGTCAGTGATGGCAGACAATAGTCTATTAGACAACAGGCTAAGGTCAGGGCAGGATAGAATCATATAATGAATAGTTATAGATCAGAGCAAGCAGAGAATAGTCACATATAGGGTAAGGTCAGGACAGGCTTTGGTCAGACAGAGAATAGGCACTGACTGGCCAATGTCAGGGGAGATTTAAGTCAAAGAATAGTTACAGACAGGTGGATGGTCAGCGAGGGCAGAGAATAGTCACAGACAGGCCAAGGTCAGTGCATGTGGAGGTAAGGCAGAGAATCGTCACAGATGAGCTGAGGTCAGTGCATGTGAAGGTAAGCAGGGAATATTTACAGAGAGGCCAAGGTTAGGGCAGGGAGAGAATAGTCCCAGATAAACGGAGGTCCCTGCAAGAGGAAGTCAGGCAGAGAATAGTTACAGATAAGCCAAGGTCAGGGTAGGGAGGGTCTCAGAGAGTCCAAGGTCAGTGCAGATGATGGTCAGGCCAGAGGATAATCAGGGACAAGCTGAGGTCAGTGCAGCGAGAGGTCAGGCCGAGAATAGTCAAAGACAAGAAGAGGTCAATGCAGGGAGAGGTCAGGCAGAGAATAGTCAAAGACAAGCTAAGGTCAGTGCAGGGAGAGGTCAGGCAGAGAATAGTCAAAGACAAGAAGAGGTCAGTGCAGGGAGAGGTCAGGCAGAGAAAAGTCAAATACAAGCTAAGGTCAGCACAGGGAGAGGTCAGGCAGAGAATAGTCAAAGACAAGCTAAGGTCAGCGCAGTGAGAGGTCAGGCAGAGAATAGTCAAAGACAAGAAGAGGTCAGTGCAGGGAGAGGTCAGGCAGAGAAAAGTCAAATACAAGCTAAGGTCAGCACAGGGAGAGGTCAGGCAGAGAATAGTCAAAGACAAGCTAAGGTCAGCGCAGTGAGAGGTCAGGCAGAGAATAGTCAAAGACAAGAAGAGGTCAGTGCAGGGAGAGGTCAGGCAGAGAAAAGTCAAATACAAGCTAAGGTCAGCACAGGGAGAGGTCAGGCAGAGAATAGTCAAAGACAAGCTAAGGTCAGCGCAGTGAGCGGTCAGTCAGAAAATAGTTCCAGACTGGCTAGGTAAGTGCAGGAAGAGAATAGTCAAAGACAGAACAAGGTCAGGTGTAGGATAGTTACAGATAGGATGAGGTCAGTGCAGGTGGACCTCAGAGAGAATGTGGGCAAAAGCCAAAGGTCAAGGTCTGAAGCTCTTCAAAGTCAGGTCAAACATAGCAATCACCAACAATCGTTCACATTCCAGTGGGTGACGTTACCACCATGGGTGAGCAGGCATGTGCAGGGCACTGGCCCTATAAATCACAGAGCGGTGGCCCTTCAGGAGCAGAATGATGCATAAACAGACTCCAGCTGATGCCGGCAGGAAGAAGGCGAAGTGGCTGCAATGGACGGTGAGTAACCCTGCAATCATGGCCACCACAGGAGGGGGTGTAGGCAACTGCGCGCTGCAAGGATAATAACTTCCCATATTACCCAATCTTCCTGCCACTTTGAGAAAAAAAATTCTGTGCAATCAAAGCTCGGGGGCATTCACAGCACAGGAGAAGCTGTAAAACACCACAGTGAGCTCCCCCTAGTGGTGTCTGCAGGAGGATACATTTCTTTCATTTACTGTATGAAGATTCAATGATATAAAGTTCAATGTTAATAAAATTTTAATAAAAATTAATGGACTTCATAGGAATGGGGGGGGGCATTCATAGCCTTCAATTCAAGACATCTATACATGTCTACAACCAACGCTATGAATGCAATCCATGGGAACCCCCAATTCATTATCCCTCATCTCATCAACCCCGGAGCCCCTTTCTACTACTGTGGTGCTCGAGCCTCTGACCCCCTGCACTAAGACTCAGATTCCAAACAGATTCCTCAACTATGTGATTTCACAACTCTGGAAAATATTTCTCCTCGTTGCAGTTACGTGCGGCCAATGACACCAGGCGTGATTGTTACAGCCAAAGAGATTAGAGAGCAGATGTTCCTGAGATCAACATAACACCCCCGAAACTTCACTATATGATGTAAAACACTGAAAAACATAAACCAGACCGTTATATGATGAATGGAGGGAGTCGTTATATAACATATTACATGGATAGATGAAATAGATAAAAATACTAAGCCATTAACATCGTATAAAGTCTGGAATAACTACTATTATAATGCACCCCAACCCCATGCACGAAAATATAACTACTACAATACTGCCCCCTATGTAGAAGAATATAACTACTATAATACTGCCTCCTGTGTACAAGAGTATAACTACTATAATACTGCCTCCTATGTACAGGAATATAACTACTATAATACTGCCCCCTATGTACAGGAATATAACTACTATAATACTGCCCCCTATGTACAAGAATATAACTACTATAATACTGCCCCCTATGTACAGGAATATAACTACTATAATACTGCCCCCTATGTACAAGAATATAACTACTATAATACTGCCCCCTATGTACAGGAATATAACTACTATAATACCGCCCCCTATGTACAGGAATATAACTACTATAATACTGCCCCTATGTACAAGAATATAACTACTATAATACTGCCCCCTATGTACAAGAATATAACTACTATAATACTGCCCCCTATGTACAGGAATATAACTACTATAATACTGCCCTCTATGTACAAGAATATAACTACTATAATACTGCCCCCTATGTACAGGAATATAACTACTATAATACTGCCCCCTATGTACAAGACTATAACTACTATAATACTGCCCCCTATGTACAAGATTATAACTACTATAATACTGCCCCCTATGTACAGGAATATAACTACTATAATACTGCTCCCTATGTACAAGAATATAACTACTATAATACTGCCCCCTATGTACAAGAATATAACTACTATAATACAACCCCTATGTACAAGAATATAAGTTAACTACTATAATACTGCCCCTATGTACAGGAATATAACTACTATAATACTGCCCCCTATGTACAAGAATATAACTACTATAATACTGCCCCCTATGTACAAGAATATAACTACTATAATACTGCCCCCTATGTACAAGAATATAACTACTATAATACTGTCCCCTATGTACAAGAATATAACTACTATAATACTGCCCCCTATGTACAAGAATATAACTACTATAATACTGCCCCCTATGTACAAGAATATAACTACTATAATACTGCCCCCTAGGTACAAGAATATAACTACTATAATACTGCCTCCTATGTACAAGAATATAACTACTATAATACTGCCCCCTATGTACAAGAATATAACTACTATAATACTGCCCCCTATGTACAAGAATATAACTACTATAATACTGCCCCCTATGTACAGGAATATAACTACTATAATACTGCCCCCTATGTACAAGAATATAACTACTATAATACTGCCCCCTATGTACAGGAATATAACTACTATAATACTGCCCCCTATGTACAAGAATATAACTACTATAATACTGCCCCCTATGTACAAGAATATAACTACTATAATACTGCCCCCTATGTACAGGAATATAACTACTATAATACTGCCCCCCATGTACAAGAATATAACTACTATAATACTGCCCCCTATGTACAGGAATATAACTACTATAATACTGCATGCACATGTATGTAAGAATTGTCCACATCACAACCGTGTCGTGGCTGTACTATTCTTCACACATCTCGTCACTGGGGGGGGGGGGCTTGCGCCGGTGCTCAGTCGGACTATGCCCCACATTTATCATCCAAATTCCGACAACATTGTGTCGCACACCCTTTGTTAAAGTTGCAACAAAAGTGTTGCACTCTGTCGGGGCAGTGCTGGGAGGACCAGATTCATGAAGTGAATTGTGCGCCACAATTCCGGAATCTGGCGCCCCCTGCACACTACACAGGACAATGCACATAGCACAGACTGCGCTGTTCTTAGTAAATGTGTGACGCAGAGTCGCAGTAATAAATGTGGCGCACGGTCGGACTCTGCACCGGACGCCCCTTTCTGTGACACTTTATAAATACATGTACTCGCAGTCTGCACCTTCCTTCTTGTGCAAAATCAGACAACAGGCGCAAACAAAATGTAGACAAAAAATATTGATATAAACACATCAATTCATCTCTATATTTATACACCAAAAATAATTACAATGTTCTATGTGATTATTCTATATAAACATTTATTCCATTCACTTCTAGACTGTCAAGAAGGAGTTAATCGTCTATAAAACGCGTTTAAAGCTTTTTATCGGTAATATTGTGCACATGCGGTTGTGATAAGTTATTAACATTTCATCATCATATCCAGACAGAAGCTAAACCGCAGCCGGTACCGCAGGTCGCCGCTTCATTGATCCGCGTTAATCAAGTAGACCTGTTAATCGGGACTCCTCCCCATTGTTTTGCATAAAGGAATCCTATTGGTTGCCTATGTTGTCCATCATGCTCCAAGAACATGGAGCTCCAGGCTGATTGGTTGGGCGCAGGGGCTCTGGTGATTGGTTTGTGTAAAGGTCCTGGAGAGGGATGGAGAACGGAATGCGGGGCCCCGGGGAGAGGTCCTGACAGCGCGGCCAGGAGGGGCCACAGGAAGCCCAGAGGACGGAGGCCTGATGGAGTCATGTGCTGCACTCGAGCTGTGAGGCTGAATTCTCTCTGCAGCTCAGCACCGCGGCTCGTTGGTCTAGGGGTATGATTCTCGCTTAGGGTGCGAGAGGTCCCGGGTTCAAATCCCGGACGAGCCCAATTTTTTTTTTTTTTTTTTTTAATTTTATATCTTTGTTTTTATTCTCTATTACTTATATAATATGCAAAATGCAAATAGAATGTAAAATTTGGTATTTTTATGGTCCTAATAAAGAGATGTTCCATATTGACTTACACTTTAACCCCTTAACGACCAGGCACGTTTTTCTTTTTGAGTTTTCATTTTCCCCCTCCCCATCTTCAAAAATCTAAAACTTTTTTATTATTTTTCCATGTGAGGGCTTTTTTTTGCATAACATATTGCACTTCATAGTGATTAATATGAAGTATTATATGAAGTAGTGATAAATAGTATTTAATATTCCACATCGTGTACAGGGAAGGGGGTTAAATTTCCAAATGCAGTGAAATTGTTGAAAAAATGCATTTGCTGCATTTTCTCGTGGGCTTGGATTTTTTGGGCTTTTACCGTGCGCCCCAAAAGACAGGTCTACTTTATTCTTTGGGTTGGTACGATCACGAAGGTAACGCATTTACATAGGTTTTATAATGTTTTCATGCATTTACAAAAATTAAAACCTCATCTACTAAAAAAAAAATTCTTCATTTCACCATGTTCCGTCACTAGTAATTTTTCCGTACTTTGGTGCACGTAGCTGTGTGTGGTGTCATTTTTTACGACTTTTGATGACATTTACAATGTTATCATTGTGAGGTCTATACAGTCTTTTGATCACTGTTGTATTACATTTTTTATATGTTGCAAAATGGCAAAAAAGTGTCATTTTCCTTGACAACGTTAAACGCCAGTAATAACCGTTATTATATTTTGATAGATGGGACATTTCTGGAAGCAGTGATACCAAACATGTTTATGATTTTTACTGTATGTTTATATCAGTTCAAGTGATTTGAAATTGTAGTTTTTTAAAAAATGTATTTTATTTTACTATTTTTCAGGCCCCTTAGGTTACTTTCACCCTAGGTTGTCTGATTGATCCCATCATCTACTGCCATACTACAGTACAGCAGTATATGGGGAATTTACTACTCATTTATTACAATGTGCCACTGACACATTGTTACAAGTATCCGGAAATCATACAAATTACGATTTGCACATTGTAATGAATGAGGAGGAAAATCCCCATATACTGCCATACTGTAGTATGGCAGAATATGATAGGATTGATCAGACAACCTAGGGTTAAAGTACCCCACGGAGTCTGAAAAATAGTAAATGTAAAAAAATAAAAAAAAATTATTATAAAAAACCCTAAAAATTCTAATCACCCCCCTTTCCCTAGAACTGATGTAAATATAAATAAACAGTAAAAATCATAAACACATTAGGTATCGCCGCGTCCGAAAATGCCCGATCTATCAAAAAATAATAACCGTTTTTCACTGCATTTAACCCTGTAACGGAAAATAGCGCCCAAAGTCGAAAATGGCACTTTTTTGCCATTTTTTTAAAAAATATTAAAAAATCAATAAAAAGTGATCAAAAGGTCGTACAGTCCGAAAAATCGTAGCGTTGAAAATGTCATCAAAAGATACCACACACAGCTCCGTACACCAAAGTTATTAGCGCCAGAAACCTATGCAAGTTTGGTATCTCCGTGATCGCTCCGACCCAAAGAATAAAGTAGACATGTCATTTGGGGCGCACAGGGAAAGCTGTAAAATCCAAGCCCACAAGAAAACGGCGCAAATGTGTTTTTTCAACTATTTCACTGCATTTTGAATTTTTTTCCCGCTTCCCAATACACGGCCTGGAATATTAAATACCGTCACTATGAAGTGCAATTTGTTACGCAGAAAACAAGCCCTTGCACGGCTTTATAGACTTTTGATTGCGGGAAGTGAAAAATAAAAATGAAAAAACAAAAAAGAGCGAGGTCCTTAAAGGGTTAAGACATGGGATTGTTTTTTCTTTCTTTTGCGATGTAACATGTTGCAGCGTTCGTTACTTTTATTCTCTGGCTTAGAACCGTTACCGGATAATTGATTTGTCATTTTTTAAATTGCATTTTTCATTTGTGTTTTAACATTTAGATTTTCCATTCAGTACCGAGGCGCAGGATGGACGATGCGATGGATGCGCTGGGATCAGGCGGATTACGGATCTTTACTTCTATTGAAGTCCGTGAAACACAGACGTGAAACAAGTAGCAGCGCTCGCTCCAATAGTTTTTTCCAATGGATTGTGAGTCTGTGGAGAAAAATGGGCGTGCAAATTGTCTCATAGTGTGACATTTATCAGGGCCTGTGCGACAGTTTTTTGCCATACAAGCCCTGAAATAATCGCACTTGGGGCTCATAGAGACGGGCGTTTTGAGGTCCATATGCTATCCGTTTTTTTTTGTTTTTTTTTTTTGCATACGGCATACTGACCCATTGATTTCTATGGGTCTGTTCACACGTGTGTTTTTTTTTTTCACAGAAAGTGAGAAAAAAAACAGAGTGAACACGGACATTATACAATTTTTGTGGATGTGCAGCGGACACGCCCCCTTCTATATGAGCCCTCATTAGCAAACCAGTAATTGCAATTATTTTTGCCTTTACGCCACCTCCATGCCTATTGGGTATGAATGGGCGCCGTGGCCGGCCAGGACGTTCCTCCTCTCTATAGCCTGGGAACTTTCATAACTGAAAATTTGCAGGTTACAGCGCAATTTTCTGCTATTCATGGCCTGGCGTGGAATTGTACGACATAGAAAGCTGCTCTGCTAGATACATCCGGAGGCCGGAGCTGCTGGTGCATGACTATAAAGGGTCAGTATGATTTGCATGGAAATCACGGATGGCACGGATACTGACGGAAAAAAAAGCAAATGTGTGAATGAGCCCTAATTTTATTTTTCGGAGGTGGAATGAACAAAAAACAGCAAATGTATGACATGTTTTTATTTTTTTATGGTGTTACAGTTCAGAATAATAAAACAAGTTTTACACAAGTTTGTGCCAATGTTTTCCCACCTTAAAATAAAAAACGATTTTACACGTTATTTACACGGACGCGGAATGAAGATTTATAACAGAAGGAAGTAAATGGGTTCTCTGTGTCCACCAATGGGCTCATTCTTACCTTATGTTAGTTTTGGTGTCACAGATGTGTGTTTGTACAGCAGGAGTGGCCTAATAGACCCCGCTTTAGACGCGGGCACCTATGGCCGCTCAGCCTCCCCCCACTATTATGGATGGAAGGGGCTGATTTATGTAGGGAGTCAATATGGAACGGTCAGCAGAAGTCTTATGGTGTAAGTGTACGTAAGGGTGTGGGAAGGGGCAAAGAAAACCTATCAGGGAGATTTAGGACACTAAATCACAGACAGGTCCTCATGGAATGGTGGTTTAGTTTCCGAAATCGCCCTGTATGAGTTTATACTCGCCTCCTTCTTTGTTCTCTTCGGCGCCTGCACGTTGCGGCAAGTGAAACCGAAGTAGCACACCCCATCTTCACCGTGCAAGCACCTTAGGTATGGGCACATGTGCAGCGAAGCCAGGGTATTATCCCGGCTGTACCGAAACAACGCCAGAGGAGGCGCCGGGATATTCCACGTCCAGGTGAGTATAAACATTTGTTTTTTAGAACGGTGCGAATAGCCGTCCCTTGTACAGGTTCTTAAGGACCTGCAGTTGGTTTAGGGTCCTAAATCATCCTAACAGGTTCTCTTTAAACATTGATCCCATTATATATCATGTCTGAGCGCTGGTCAGAGATGGAAACACCCATTGCTGTGTACTAGACAGTAATGCAGGGGATGGTAGAGGTAGTGAATGACCCCCGTTTTATTACAGTTTGATAATGTTTATTACATTGATACATATACAAGGAAAACCCCTTTAAGAAGCGTCAGGCTGGTGATGGTCGGTGACTACTTCTGTGACCTCTGTCAATACTACTTGTCACACACTTGTTTTATTCACAGGTTCTTCTACATTACACACAACACAACACAGAAGCCTCCGGTCAGTGACTACTTCATGGAGCTCCAGCACAGCCCGGAGCAGCGGCAGGTCATCAGCAGCCAATAGAATCAGCGCTCTGAGGAGAGGTGTCATATCATTGGCGCTGAGCGCTGTCTGTCACGCTCGGAGGAAGTTGAGTCTGATTGGCTGACTCCGAACAAAGCGGCAGTTGATTGGTTGAGGCAAGATTGTGTGACTAGCACGGTCATAGCATAGTGACTGAGCGTAGGGAGAGTGCAGGAGAGACGCTGCGCTGCGGCGATGTCCTGCGTAACACAATGGCAGAGGCCGGGGGGAGTGTGCGCAGGCTTGGTATTCACTATACAGTTACGTCAATCTGTCTGTACGCCGGCTCGTTGGTCTAGGGGTATGATTCTCGCTTAGGGTGCGAGAGGTCCCGGGTTCAAATCCCGGACGAGCCCAATTTTTGTGACTTCACTATAATTCACGGAAGGGGTTAAAAAAAAAAAGTTTTCAGACAAAACTAATTAGGGGCTTCAGTATAATGGAAAAAAAACCAGTGACATGTACTTCCACTTCTTGCTGTGGAGTGAATAGTGACAAAGTGTGAACATGCCCTTTAAATCATCATTTAACATCATTTATTTCAGCTTTATGGGTTTATCATTTTTTTTAATATTCTGTTTATTATGTTTCTGCACAGACAATGGTGTCCTGCCCCTTTAAGAAAGACAGTCCATCTGGAATAGTAATATGGGGGCAGCGCAGCTGCTGGGAGCCCCCCGGTTCTTCGCTCTGGGCTGTTGGGTCAGCGCCTGGTTATGTGCCGGGGGCTTTCAGTGGCCAAAAAATGAGAGAAGCCAAAATTTCAGCCTTTGAAGACAAAAACATCACTTATTTTCCTGCCAATTTAATGACAAAAGATACAAAGAAAACCCCAAAAAACGCCCCCTCCCCCCAACAAAATGGAAAAACAAGTCCCACATATATGTTGTTATAATAGTGGTGACCTGTAGTATGACTGTAGTATAGTATGTAATCTGTAGTATGACTGTAGTATAGTATGTAATCTGTAGTATAGTATGTGACCTGTAGTATAGTATGTGACCTGTAGTATGACATTCATGTATATATGTAACCTGTTGTATAACGGTAGTATAGTATGTAATCTGTAGTATAATTATAGTATATGTGACCTGTAGTATGACTGTAGTATAATATGTGACCTGTAGTATGACTGTAGTATAGTATGTAATCTTTAGTATAGTATGTGACCTGTAGTATAGTATGTGACCTGTAGTATAGTATGTGACCTGCAAGTATGACTGTAGTATAGTAAGTAACCTGTAGTATGACTGTAGTATAGTAAGTAACATGTAGTATAGGATGTGACCTGTAGTATGACAGTCATGTATATATGTGACATGTAGTATGACTGTAGTATAGTACCGTATGTAATCTGTAGTATAGTATGTGACCTGTAGTATGACTGTAGTATGGTAAGTAACATGTAGCATGACTGTAGTATAGTATGTAACCTGTAGTATGATTGTAGTATAGAATGTGACCTGTAGTATGGTAAGTAACATGTAGCATGACTGTAGTATAGTATGTGACCTGTAGTATGATTGTAGTATAGAATGTGACCTGTAGTATGACTGTAGTATAGTATGTAATTTGTAATATGTAACCTGTAGTATGACTGTAGTATAGTATGTAATCTGTAGTATAATTATAGTATATGTGACCTGTAGTATGACTGTAGTATAATATGTGACCTGTAGTATGACTGTAGTATAGTATGTAATCTTTAGTATAGTATGTGACCTGTAGTATAGTATGTGACCTGTAGTATAGTATGTGACCTGCAAGTATGACTGTAGTATAGTAAGTAACCTGTAGTAAGACTGTAGTATAGTAAGTAACATGTAGTATTGGATGTGACCTGTAGTATGACAGTCATGTATATATGTGACATGTAGTATGACTGTAGTATAGTACCGTATGTAATCTGTAGTATAGTATGTGACCTGTAGTATGACTGTAGTATGGTAAGTAACATGTAGCATGACTGTAGTATAGTATGTAACCTGTAGTATGATTGTAGTATAGAATGTGACCTGTAGTATGGTAAGTAACATGTAGCATGACTGTAGTATAGTATGTGACCTGTAGTATGATTGTAGTATAGAATGTGACCTGTAGTATGACTGTAGTATAGTATGTAATTTGTAATATGTAACCTGTAGTATGACTGTAGTATAGTAGGTAACATGTAGTATAGGATGTGACCTGTAGTATAACAGTCATGTATATATGTGACCTGTAGTATGACTGTAGTATGGTAAGTAACATGTAGCATGACTGTAGTATAGTATGTAACCTGTAGTATGATTGTAGAATAGTATGTGACCTGTAGTATGACTGTAGTATAGTATGTGACCTGTAGTATGACTGTAGTATAGTATGTAATTTGTAATATGTAACCTGTAGTATGACTGTAGTATAGTAGGTAACATGTAGTATAGGATGTGACCTGTAGTATAACAGTCATGTATATATGTGACCTGTAGTATGACTGTAGTATAGTATGTAACCTGTAGTATGACTGTAGTATAGTAAGTAACCTGTAGTATGACTGTAGTATAGTATGTAACCTGTAGTATGACTGTAATATAGTAGGTAACATGTAGTAAGACTGTAGCATAGTAAGTAACCTGTGATATAGAGGTACTCCAGGTTTTTAGAGGAACCTGTTGTATGTCACTGCTGCTACAATAGGGTATTTATTTATTAATAGAATGGGCTCTTGGGATGTGATTGGTGACAGGACACGGAGCCACTGATAGTAGCCGCAGTGCTGTGTCCCCATCCCCCGGATCCCTCATGTCTGCTCTCACTCCCCACATCCTACATGTGCTGGCTCGTTGGTCTAGGGGTATGATTCTCGCTTAGGGTGCGAGAGGTCCCGGGTTCAAATCCCGGACGAGCCCAGTTTTTGCTAATCTTGTACAGATCCTTTCCAACCATATTAATGATTTCCTAAATCAGGGAACACTAATTATATGGAGCAATTACCAGTAATAAGAAATGTCACTTCTTCGTTTCTTTATCTTTTGTACATTTTGTGTGTAGAGTTTTTGTGTTTGGCTTCTGTTTCTGACATTTCTGTACAGTTTCGCATCGTGAGAAAGAAAAAAAAAAAGCTAATTAAAAAAAAAAAAAAAATTGGGCTCGTCCGGGATTTGAACCCGGGACCTCTCGCACCCGAAGCGAGAATCATACCCCTAGACCAACGAGCCACTCGCTATGTCTGATCTCCGTCTTCAGCGCTTTAACTCGTCACCTCCCGACTCGCGCGCGTCCTCCCCCGGCCGCCATGTTGCTCTCCTCCAGCCCCCGAGGACAGCGCTGCGCCCTCTTATTTTAGTGAACTGCCGGCCAATCCGGGGGAAGCCGGTGCTCCGTCCGGTAAAGGAAGGATAAATGTACAAGGAAGGAGACGCTGCGGTTTTCATGTCTCGCTCTTGCGGCGGCGCCGGGTGTAGGAAGATGGAGGAAAGGCGACAAAAGCCGCTGAGCGAGCGCAGATGTCTCCCCCAGAAAGATGCGCCGTGTAGGGGGTCTCCCGGCCAGGCTGCAGGGGCTCACAGTCATCCGTCTACTGTAGTTATATGACGGAGGGAGAAATCGTGGTGAAGTGCGCCACCTAGCAGGAGGTAATGGGAACTGCAGGTGGGGAATGTGCCAGGCGCTGTGCCACCTGTACCAGCATCAGGACCCCAATATCACTGCCCTCAGTGCCACCTGTACCAGCATCAGGACCCCAATATCACTGCCCTCACTGCCACCTGTACCAGCATCAGGACCCCAATATCACTGCCCTCACTGCCACCTGTACCAGCATCAGGACCCCAATATCACTGCCCTCAGTGCCACCTGTACCAGCATCAGGACCCCAATATGACTGGCCTCAGTACCACCTGTACCAGCATCAGGACCCCAATATCACTGCCCTCAGTGCCACCTGTACCAGCATCAGCACCCCAATATCACTGCCCTCAGTGCCACCTGTACCAGCATCAGGACCCCAATATCACTGCCCTCAGTGCCACCTGTACCAACATCAGGACCCCAATATCACTGCCCTCAGTGCCACCTGTACCAACATCAGGACCCCAATATCACTGCCCTCAGTGCCACCTGTACCAGCATCAGGACCCCAATATCACTGCCCTCCGTATCACCTGTACCAGCATCAGGACCCCTATATCACTGCCCTCCGTGCCACCTGTACCAGCATCAGGACCCCAATATCACTGCCCTCAGTGCCACCTGTACCAGCATCAGGACCCCAATATCACTGCCCTCAGTGCCACCTGTACCAGCATCAGGACCCCAATATCACTGCCCCCAGTGCCACCTGTACCAGCATCAGGACCCCAATATCACCTCCCTCACTGCCGCCTGTACCAGCATCAGGACCCCAATATCACTGCCCTCAGTGCCACCTGTACCAGCATCAGGACCCCAATATCACCTCCCTCACTGCCACCTGTACCAGCATCAGGACCCCAATATGACTGGCCTCAGTACCACCTGTACCAGCATCAGGACCCCAATATCACTGCCCTCAGTGCCACCTGTACCAGCATCAGGACCCCAATATCACTGCCCTCAGTGCCACCTGTACCAGCATCAGGACCCCAATATCACTGCTCTCAGTGCCACCTGTACCAGCATCAGGACCCCAATATCACTGCCCTCAGTGCCACCTATACCAGCATCAGGACCCCAATATCACTGCCCTCAGTGCTACCTGTACCAGCATCAGGACCCCAATATGACTGGCCTCAGTACCACCTGTACCAGCATCAGGACCCCAATATCACTGCCCTCAGTGCCACCTGTACCAGCATCAGGACCCCAATATCACTGCCCTCAGTGCCACCTGCACCAGCATCAGGACCCCAATATCACTGCCCTCAGTGCCACCTGTACCAGCATCAGGACCCCAATATCACTGTCCTCAGTGCTACCTGTACCAGCATCAGGACCCCAATATGACTGCCCTCAGTGCCACCTGTACCAGCAACAGGACCCCAATATCACTGCCCTCCGTATCACCTGTACCAGCAACAGGACCCCAATATCACTGCCCTCAGTGCCACCTGTACCAGCATCAGGACCCCAATATCACCTCCCTCACTGCCACCTGTACCAGCATCAGGACCCCAATATCACTGCCCTCCGTATCACCTGTACCAGCATCAGGACCCCTATATCACTGCCCTCCGTGCCACCTGTACCAGCATCAGGACCCCAATATCACTGCCCTCAGTGCCACCTGTACCAGCATCAGGACCCCAATATCACTGCCCTCAGTGCCACCTGTACCAGCATCAGGACCCCAATATCACTGCCCCCAGTGCCACCTGTACCAGCATCAGGACCCCAATATCACCTCCCTCACTGCCGCCTGTACCAGCATCAGGACCCCAATATCACTGCCCTCAGTGCCACCTGTACCAGCATCAGGACCCCAATATCACCTCCCTCACTGCCACCTGTACCAGCATCAGGACCCCAATATGACTGGCCTCAGTACCACCTGTACCAGCATCAGGACCCCAATATCACTGCCCTCAGTGCCACCTGTACCAGCATCAGGACCCCAATATCACTGCCCTCAGTGCCACCTGTACCAGCATCAGGACCCCAATATCACTGCTCTCAGTGCCACCTGTACCAGCATCAGGACCCCAATATCACTGCCCTCAGTGCCACCTATACCAGCATCAGGACCCCAATATCACTGCCCTCAGTGCTACCTGTACCAGCATCAGGACCCCAATATGACTGGCCTCAGTACCACCTGTACCAGCATCAGGACCCCAATATCACTGCCCTCAGTGCCACCTGTACCAGCATCAGGACCCCAATATCACTGCCCTCAGTGCCACCTGCACCAGCATCAGGACCCCAATATCACTGCCCTCAGTGCCACCTGTACCAGCATCAGGACCCCAATATCACTGTCCTCAGTGCTACCTGTACCAGCATCAGGACCCCAATATGACTGCCCTCAGTGCCACCTGTACCAGCAACAGGACCCCAATATCACTGCCCTCAGTGCCACCTGTACCAGCATCAGGACCCCTATATCACTGCCCTCCGTGCCACCTGTACCAGCATCAGGACCCCAATATCACTGCCCTCAGTGCCACCTATACCAGCATCAGGACCCCAATATCACTGCCCTCAGTGCCACCTGTACCAGCATCAGGACCCCAATATCACTGCCCTCAGTGCCACCTGTACCAGCATCAGGACCCCAATATCACTGCCCTCAGTGCCACCTGTACCAGCAACAGGACCCCAATATCACTGCCCTCAGTGCCACCTGTACCAACATCAGGACCCCAATATCACTGCCCTCAGTGCCACCTGTACCAGCATCAGGACCCCAATATCACTGCCCTCAGTGCCACCTGTACCAGCAACAGGATGCCAATATCACTGCCCTCAGTGCCACCTGTACCAGCATCAGGACCCCAATATCACTGCCCTCAGTGCCACCTGTACCAGCATCAGGACCCCTATATCACTGCCCTCAGTGCCACCTGTACCAACATCAGGACCCCAATATCACTGCCCTCAGTGCCACCTGTACCAGCATCAGGACCCCAATATCACTGCCCTCAGTGCCACCTGTACCAGCATCAGGACCCCTATATCACTGCCCTCAGTGCCACCTGTACCAACATCAGGACCCCAATATCACTGCCCTCAGTGCCACCTGTACCAGCATCAGGACCCCAATATCACTGCCCTCAGTGCCACCTGTACCAGCATCAGGACCCCAATATTACTGCCCTCAGTGCCACCTGTACCAGCATCAGGACCCCAATATCACTGCCCTCAGTGCCACCTGTACCAGCATCAGGACCCCAATATCACTGCCCTCTGTGTCACCTGTACCAGCATCAGGACCCCAATATCACTGCCCTCTGTGTCACCTGTACCAGCATCAGGACCCCAATATCACTGCCCTCAGTGCCACCTGTACCAGCATCAGGACCCCAATATCACTGCCCTCAGTGCCACCTGTACCAGCATCAGGACCCCAATATTACTGCCCTCAGTGCCACCTGTACCAGCATCAGGACCCCAATATCACTGCCCTCAGTGCCACCTGTACCAGCATCAGGACCCCAATATCACTGCCCTCTGTGTCACCTGTACCAGCATCAGGACCCCAATATCACTGCCCTCAGTGCCACCTGTACCCATCCACCGTGCTAACTGACTTATGTTCTCTAATATCAGTGCCACCTCTACCCATTCACCAATGGTCACTGCATCATGGTCCACATTGTCAGTGACATTCTGCCTCTCAATGCTCTTGTATGTGCCCTCTGTGCCCATCCACATGCAACCAGCCTGATGGTACCCAATGCCTCCAGTGCCCAGCATTGCCTGGCAATGAATGTGGATGACATTTGAAAAATTAAGTCACAGAACCGTGTCCTTACCTGCCGCTTGCTCCTGTAGCAATTCAGGCGTTAATTGTCCCGGGGGGTCACCTCACAGATTTGTATGATAGAAGTAGGTTATTAAGGGCCCCAGAAACTACCACCCGGGTGTGACGCACTGTTACAATGGAATCCTTGCTGATGTCATAGAGATCGGACCTCCCGGTGCAGCTGGCAGAGGGGCATGGTTATAGCGTCTTGTAATGTGCCATCAGCTGTATGAGCAGGGTACAGTCCAATCTCCATGGATCTGGGGTTCTGGATCCATGTTGGTCTTGCACCATTATATGGCAATTAGTTTCTGGTGTCACATAAAGTCACCACAGCCAGCAGTGATCATTTAGATTCAAGTGTAACAAAACTGCAGCTGTGAGATCCGAGTTTTCTGCAAGACCATTATAGATGGAGGTGCGATTGCTTATACGTTTTTTATGGAAACGCATGCGATTGGTAACCAGAACCTGGTGTCTTGCATTATAACAATGCAAGTCACTGGGTTCTGGTTAACGTTGGCTTACATTTCCATGGAAACTCATATGTGATTGGGCCGAGGTCCATCCCTGTGGCTAGCGGTACGTGTAACTGCACCCGTAGTAATATTTTGGGTTAATTTTTTAGTACGTGTGTTCTCCATGAACCCACGCTGATATCTGAAGAAATGCTGCTTTAGATGTCAATCCCTGATGGTGCTGCCTGAGGCAAGAGGCTCATCTGGTCTCATGGTTGTTGCACCCCTGAATTGGGGTTGGCATGAGAAAAAGGGCATTATAAGGAGAGGGCTAGAATAAAGGGAACATTTGTCCACAAAAAACAGGGCATTATACAGTCATGTGTGGGTTTTGCTGGAGAACACATCCGGGCTCATGGAGAGTGCACCGAGCAACTTACTGCTACGAATGACTTTGTGCAGATACCAAAGGGCTCTTACAGAAGTCTTATGGAGTCCAGGCCTTCATGGGTCAAACAAGGGAAACCTACACAATATAAGGTTACAGTGTTATGGCTGATCAGCGTATCCACTGAGGCCTAGTCGTCCTGGAAGCCTACTGGTAGTAGTGAATGACAGAGGAGGCCGAGTCTTATAAAGAATATGCATTTATTTATAATTTACAGTCAGGAATACGTTGTACACAGCTCCACACACGGATGCCGTCTTCCCCGCACCATTATATTCCATGATATTAACAGTAAATATATAAATCTATGAGGCAACAACTGAGAAAATAGACATAAAACAGGCAAAATAGAGCGTCTGCTACACGACCGGACGACTGAAGAAGATCCTATGGCTTGTTTTAGGCCCAATCATGAGGTAATAAGATGTCGGGTAAATGTTCTGGGCCTAAATGAAAGGTAATTGAGTGAAAAAACCCGCTATCTCCAGAGGCGGCGGCCATTTTGTGAAAATCTGACTAAAAATGCCTCATTTGATTCTCCTTTCATGGTGCGATCCTCCCTAAAATACAAGGCATTTAACAAAGGCCCCTTCTCCACTGGCGTTTTTCACGCGCGAGTTCTGCGCGTGCATTTGACGCTCAGAACTCGCATTGCACTCTGTCCCATTGTATTCAATGGGTCTTTCTCCATTAGCGTTGTTTTTGACGCGCGTGCTTGCGTACGTTTGCACGCGCGTCAAAATCGCAGCATGCTCTATTTTTGCGAGTCACGCGCAATTTTCACGCCCCATTCAAGTCTATGGAGATGCATCAAGAACGCATTGCACTCGCAATCATTGCAAGTGCAATGCGAGTGCAATGCGTTTTAAACGTAAGGGTTGCTAGGTGACCAGAATAACATTATTTCCCCTGCTCGCGAACGATCATTTAATTAAAAAAACACAGTGAAGAACAGTGAAGAATAGAATAAAAACAGTGAACACAGGATCATTTAAGATAAAAACACAGTGCAGAATAGATTACAGATGTTCGGCACATCTGCTTACTTGTCGGGAGATACGCGCGGAACGGCGCGAACAAAGTAGCATGTGAAGAACAATATATATGTGTGAAGAACACATTGCAGATGTATTTAAACATCTGCAATGTGTTCTTCACACACATATATATTGTTCTTCACATGCTATTTTGTTCGCGCCGTTCCGCGCGTATCTCCCGACAAGTAAGCAGATGTGCCGAACATCTGTAATCTATTCTGCACTGTGTTCTGCACTGTGTTTTTATCTTAAATGATCCTGTGTTCACTGTGTTCACTGTGTACAATGATTTTATTCTATTCTTCACTGTTCTTCACATCTGCTAAATTGTCGGGAGATAATATACGCGCGGAACAGTGAAGAATAGATCGCAGATGTTTGCAAATTATCATAAGACATTATTTTTCAATTAAATAACACATTTTAATCCCAAACCATGGTCCCTTTGAAATATGCTCGAGTCTCCCATTGAATCGCGCGTCAAAAATGCGCCGAAAACGCAAAAAAAACGCAAATTACTCCAAGGAAAAATGGAACAAAAACGCAGCCAAAACGTCAGTTTTTCACGCATTGCACCCTGACGTGAAACGCAACGCTAGTGTGCAAGAGGCCAAAGTCTGAGATCTCACATTCGTAGCTGAAAATACTCAAAAGCCTTGAGAATAGTTAAGGTTTTGTGACTGGGATCACAAAATGGCTCCTTTTTCTGTGAGAAAATAGCAGCTACACTGGTGATTGACCGCTGTATAGTCTGCCATGATGTGTACATGATGTGGCGTGAATTTTTTACCTCACATGTACCTCAGATAAATTTGGCTTGTGGCGAGTGTGCGATCATCAGATTGTTATCTGATTATATGAGACAGTGGGGGGCAACAATGGTGGCCATCAACTTCCACTAGCACTATGGTGCCCGTATTTATAATACTATTACAGCGCTATATATTTACATATGGGCCGAGTCACCTCAGTAATAAATGGCGTATAATGATTTACCTGAGACACAATTAAACATGGCGACACTCCTCCAGACATGTCATCACAAAATACAGAATTTAAGAACACCGATTTTTAAACAATACTTTATCATTTATATACCGATTGATACACGAATAAATGTCATAACATAATAATATTTTATAATCTCAACATAGATGCACAGTTCCCACTATGTGCCCGGCCGTCACTCATTTAGGAACTTGTGGACGCCCTACTGTGTGGTAATTTAATTTGTAAATTTGGGACATTTAAATCCCCACCCTGTGGCTCAATACTAAACGAGAATGCCTAATTTTGGGCTTGGACAAGCCCAAACTATCGGGAGGTTTGCTTTAGTAAAATGGACAAATCCTGAGATTTCATAGTTTTGCGTACAGAGACAACAGAAAAATTTGGCAGTCATATACGGCAGTCATGTTCAGAAGGGTTAATTATCTGCTTATATCACCTATATTTTGACAAATATTAGTAAGCATAGGGGGGGGGGGGTCACATCTAAAAGAATTTGTACTAAAATTTACACAAATTTTCTTAATACTGTCCAAAAGTAAATACAGGCCTCAATTCCTATAGCAACCAATTAGAGCTCAGCTTTCATCTCCTAAGCTGCCCCTGGAAAATGGGAGCTGCACTGTAATTGGTTCCTTGACTAATTCTATTATTGAATATTGAATCTTCACAAATGTCATGCCTGTATTTTATAATCAAACATCACCCAAAGTTCAGGAGTCAGGAAAAGTTGTGTGACACCTGTTAAGGTGTTAAGAAGGCGTGTAGCTGATCACCCAGCTTTCTCAGAGTGCATAAGTCCTAGTAATAGTGAAAAAGTCTTGGAGAATTTGCAGGCAAAACCCTTGAAACGGCAACCCTATTATTTGTCACCCAGCTTTCCCCAGTCCAGAACAGCAGATGAGTCTTATAATAGATATAGGAAAAGTGGGATCCTTGATATCAATATATATTGTCACCCAGCTTTGCAAGAATCAGATTTTTAAAGGGGCCTGTAAATAACTTCCCCCCCCGATGAGGCACATGATATAATTTATACATAAAATATCTATAAACATCAATGACGCCATAACTACGGATGACAATATGACTTATAACACAGCAATAAAGTAGAAGATTACAACTCCCAGTGTTCAGCAATCAGGGCATGCTGGGGCTTGTAGTCACATAAAAACATAGCATGTTCACCATGACCCTGCACATTTACAGGATTCTTATGGATCTTAAATTTCTGTAGGATTTCTCCCTCTGCTGCTGCTGAGACGCCGTCCGGGATCAGAGCTGCGCATTTCCTACGCACAAAGATGGCAGCTGCCGCAGTCCGGACCTGTGATATCTGTGGGTCCCTTTGCTTCACTTTTCAGGTTTATCCTACAAGAGGGAAATGCAGATTTTAGCACAGTCCATTATTGGTTGTTTTCAGACATCCCCCAAAATCTGTCGCTTTAGAGGAAATTTGTCCCTTACTGATCCACTATGATGTGGATAAGGAATAATATACAACCACTTTAATTACTGGATGCTGTTATACCTCATCTCCAGCAGGGGGCAGAATTATCAGTGTGTATCATGCACTTACATCCCCATCAGACTTGTTCTCGTTGCTCTTCTCCGTGTCTTGCTCTTCTTTTGGGTCTTCGCTCTTCTCCTGTAAGTTTGGCGTCTCCTCGTCTTCCTCGCTTGGTTTTCCCTCTTCCTTGTTGGATTTCTCTGCATGTGTCTCCTGTGTCCCGGTCTCTCCCGCTGCCTCCTCCAGCTTGTCAGGGTCTTTCTGGTTCCTTTTTTGGTTCTCTGGTGTCTCTGACGTTGAGGCGTCCCCCGCCGGCGATGTGTCCCCGTCCTCTGTGACCCTCAGGGCAGCGTCCGCCTCGTCAGATTTCTCCCCATTCTCTGCAGACGTTGCGCTGCTTGTCTCAATGTCAAAGTCCATATCAGTTTGGGATTTTCTAAACCTCCGGCTGGGAGGTCTCCGCTTCAAGGAGCCTCTAGTACGGACCTGGAAATGAGAGAATAGATCATATTATTATCATTAGTATTATTATTCCATCCATCCTAATAAGAATATATTGGTGAGTATTTTTATAATTTCTCATCATTATAATTATTATTATTTATACATTTGGTTTTATTTGCTGCAGTCCTGAATTTCAGGCCATTTCTGCACGAATGTGACCCACAAGCTGTGTTACAAGATGTTACGGTAGATACATCCCTGGTGGATCAAACAGACTCCGGGGGGGGGGGGGGGGGGGGGTATGAGGGTCCGACATCCACAAATTCAACACCATGGAGGACAAATGGCATCTGCCAGAGAACACAGAGAAAGGCAGATGGGACATTGTCACCCTGTACTTTTCACGGATGAGAGCAGGTTCACACTGAGCATGTGACATAGTCTGGAGACAACGTGGAGAAACTTCTGCTGCCTGGAACATGCTCCAGCATGACCGGTCTGGCAGAGGGTCAGTTATGGTGTAAGGGGGGTCCTCATGTCTGGTTCCATTAAACAACGCACCACAGACGGTCCAGGAGTTGACTGATTTTGTTTTAATCCAGGTCTTGGAGGAGATCCCTCAGGAGAACAACTGCCGCCTCCTCATCAGGAGCATGCTCAGTCGTTATAGAGAGTTCATTCAGGCACGTGGATGCCACAAACTACTGAACCTCATCAGGAACATGCTCAGGCATTGTAAGGACGTCATACAGGCACGTGGAGGCCATACACACTCTACTGAGCCCTATCAGGAGCATTTCCAGCATTGCAGGGAGGTCATACAGGCATGTGGGGGTCACACACACTACTGAGCCTCATCAGGAGCATGCCGAGGTGTTGTAAGGAGGATATGCAGGCACGTGGAGGCCATACACACACTACTGAGCCCCATCAGGAGCATTTCCAGCATTGCAGGCAGGTCATACAGGCAGGTGGGCATCACACACACTACTGAGCCTCATCAGGAGCATGCCTAGGTGTTGTAGGGAGGTCATACAGGCACATGGAGGCCACACAAACCACTGAGCCTTATAAGGAGCATGGCCAGTTGTTATAGGGAGGTCATACAGGCACATGGAGGCCACACCCACTACTGAGCCCCATAAGGAGCATGCCCAGGTGTTGTAAGGAGGATATGCAGGCACATGGAGGCCATACACACACTACTGAGCCCCATCAGGAGCATTCCCAGATGCTCATCCCGAGCATGCCCAGACGTTGTAGAATGGTCATACAGGTACGTTGAGGCCATACACTACTAATCCTCATCGGCAGCATGAATCACAGGCATTGAATGTAGAACATACAGGCACCTAGAGGCCACACACAATACTGAGCCTCATCAGGAGCATGCCCTAACATTGTAGGGAGGTCATACAGGCACATTGAGGCCATACACTACTTATCCTCATCAGGAGCATGCCCAGACATTGTAGGGATGACATGCAGGCATGTGCAACACCCCACCGGGGCCTAGCCTTTTCTTGGGGCCTGGAGGCAGCTGTGGCCCCGAATACCGGAGTGGCTGGCGATTGCGGCCTAGGGTGATGTCACGGTGCTTGGTATGGGGGCCGGAGGGCTGTCCTACAGCCTGGCAGGTCTCCAGCAGGTGGTGTGTGCAAGAAATATGGAGGGAGAGGCTGATGTACTGGTTCTCCCTGGGGCAACCCCTGAGTGTCTGTAAGATAAGTCCCTGGGTAATGGATGGGGAAGCTCGTGGTGGTAACAGCTGTATCCAGGGATCAGACGGAGGCAACATTGTGCAAATCAACTCACGATTCTTTATTGAACAACAGGTAGCAGGCAACGGCCAAACGACTAACAGCAGATTCTGGTACTGGAGTGGTTATAAAGAGGGGTCCTTAGGAATAGCTCACCAGCCTGGTAGTAGATACAGGCCGGGATAATGGAGATGGAGCTGTGTTCAAACTGTGGAAGCTGCAGCTCTGGATTAGAGTCTCCTGACTCAGTTCCTGGGATTGGTTTCTGTGTCAGCACTAAAGGTGTGCTACACACTGCCTCTCTCTTCACTCTGTCCATGTGCTAAGAGACCTTGTGGTCTGGACTCTCTGCTGTGTGGAAAAGACACTGCAGACTGGACCATGTGCTCCCCCTGCACAGGGGTTTTATACTCCCCCTGGTCAGGTGGTAGCACCTCTCCAATCACATTCCAGCTTACAATACATCCACATAATTGGATAACATCTAACACCCATTTAATTATTGTCTTTCCAGGCAGAATCTTCAGGCTGCAATGACTAAGTTTCCCATGTTACAGCTTCTGACATGGAGAGGGACACTTTCGCAACACCAACCTAACCCTTTGCATCTGCAGGGGTGTTGCACATGTGGAGGTCATACACTACTAATCCTCATTAGGAGCATGCCCAGACATTGTAGGGAGGTCATACACAGAGCCGGATCATCATTGGCGCTAATGGAGCGCCAGCGCCGGGCCCCCGGATCCGGATTTATTGGTTGGGGGCCCCCGGCCTGGCGCTCCAATAGCGCCGCTGCTCAAGCTCCTGCTGGGGCCCCGGGGTGCCCCGGCACTCGCCTCGGCAATCGGGCAGGAGTCTCCGTCCGTCCGGACAGGAAGCTCCTGCCCGTCAGTGTATAGTGCTCGATGCGGCCGGAAACGGCCGCTCGAGCACTATTACTGGAGCGATGTGGCCGGAAGACAACCCCGGCGCACATCGCTCCATGAACTAGGCTGCGCGGCCGCGTGATGACGTCATCACGCGGCTGCGCACCCTTCCTGTCCGGACGCCACAAGAAGAAACAAGACGCGGGACCCGAGGTGAGTATAAGGTTTTATTTTTTTTTAAATCAAACAGCATTAAAAGATGGTGGGGGACAAAGTATTTAAAATAATTAATTGGGGTGGGCATCATATTAGTTATATTGTGTGTGGGGGCAGCATATTAAATAGATCACTGTGGTGGGCAGCATATTAAATAATTAATTGTGTGTGGGGCAGCATATTAAATAGTTAATTGTGTGTTGGGCAGCATATCAAATAGTTAATTATGGGGGGGGCAGCATATTTAATAGTTAATTGTGTGGGGGGGGCAGCATATTAAATAGATCACTGTGGTGGGCAGCATATTAAATAATTAATTGTGTGTGGGGGCAGCATATCAAATAGTTAATTATGGGGGGGCAGCATATTTAATAGTTAATTGTGTGGGGGGGGCAGCATATTAAATAGATCACTGTGGTGGGCAGCATATTAAATAATTAATTGTGTGTGGGGCAGCATATTAAATAGTTAATTGTGTGTGGGGCAGCATATCAAATAGTTAATTATGGGGGGGCAGCATATTTAATAGTTAATTGTGGGGGGGGGCAGCATATTAAATAGATCACTGTGGTGGGCGGCATATTAAATAATTAATTGTGTGTGGGGCAGCATATTAAATAGTTAATTATGGGGGGGAGCATATTAAATAATTAATTGTGTGGCTGGCAGCATATTAAATAGTTAATTATGGGGGGGGACAGCATATTTAATAGTTAATTGTGGGGGGGGGCAGCATATTAAATAATTAATTGTGTGTGTGTGAGGGATACAATATTAACTCCCTCACGCTCTGAGGCTTACATGTACGGCGCCGAAGTGTGGGACCTGTATGAAGAGGGTTCACGGGCTGAGCCCTCTCCATACAGCGGTGGAGTTTGCTGCATACTGCAGCAAACATCCACCACTAATACCCGCGATTAGTGCTAGTGCCTACAGTGGGTATTAACCCTTCTGATGCTGCCGCCAACATTTAAAGGACGGTGGCACATTGGCGCCGCCATCTTTGTTCCGATCGTTACTCGCTCCCTGGGACGTCATCGGGGGCAGCGATCGGTTGCCATGATAGCATTGGGTCTTCGTCAGACCCAAGGCTGCATGGCATCTGCAGTTTCGTCATAATGTGCCAGTGGCTCATTGTAATGAATATTGTGTAATAATTGCAAAATGAATAGAAGGTGAGGCAGCACTCCAATATGTAATAATTGCATATACTGCAATACAGTAGTACTGTAGTATATAGTAAGAACGATCAGACCATCTAGGGTTAAAGTACTCTAAAAAAATAGTAAACTATTTTTAGAACTGATACTAATTTATTAAACAGTAAAAATCGCAAACACGTTAGGTATGGCCATGTCTCAAAATGTCCGATCTATCAAAATGTAAAAATGGTCATTGCTGGTGTTGAACCACATAACTGAAAATGGCGCCCAAATGTCCGAAATGCAACTTTTACACCATTTTACATAACATAAAAAATTTAATAAAAACTGATCAAAAGGTCTCACAGTCCTCAAAATGGTAGCAATGAAAACGTCAGCTCATCCCACCAAAAATAACTGCTCACGTATCTCAGTACCATATATACTCAAGTATAAGCCAACCCTTATATAGCCAACACCAGCCGCTGATATAGCCTGCCCCTGTATACATCTTTCCTTTGCCTCCACAGGTCTTCTCTTGTTCCGTCGGCAGCGTGTACAGACCTGCCGCTGCCGATGGAAGAAGAGAAGACCTGCGGGGGCGCTGGAAAGGTGAGTTTTGACTTTTTTTTTCCTTGACTCGAGTATAAGCCTTGAGTATATACGCTATGAAAAAGTTATTGGCGTCAGACAAAACCCCTTTTTGTTCTTGATGAGGTTTTAATTTTTTCAAATGTATTAAAACTCAATAAAACCTCTATACATTTATTTTCCCAGTGATCTTACTGAACCAAAGAGTGAAGTGCAAAAAAATTCATTTGGGGGCCCAGTATATTACATAATTAATGGACAGAGGAAGCCAGTGTATGAAATTTATTGGGGGTGAGGCCTAGTATGTAAAATAGTTTATAGGGTCAGGTGGGGGCAGTATATTAAATAACTAAATGGGGGGGGGGCAGTATATTAAATAATTACTTGAGGGGCCAGCCTCTAAAATTCATGTGGCATCCCAGTATATTAGAAATGGCCATAAATAGGTAGGTTAATTCATTAAAGGGGGTAATATATAAATTAAGTAATGGGGGAAACATATATTGTGTAATTAATGGGTGACATATATAATTAGGGGTACAGTATCACTCAGGGTCTGTAGTATAGTAATATATGCAGGGGACACAGAGGTTTAATTATGGGGTATATTTGGGGGGGGGCATATTTCTGTTATCCAGGTGGCATTGTACTGTGAGTAACTGCGGTATTTTTAGTTGCACAGTGTGGGGCATGTGCTGCCAGGAGCAGAAGACATCTGGTGAAAAGTTACGTCGATTCTGGCCCTGAAGGAGAAGACACGTCACCTGTGAGGTACTAGATGCCACTTCTACCTTTGTCAGATCAGTATTGTACTCACTGACTAACCTTCTAGTTTGAGACATCTCTCAGCGTGTACTGTACATGTCCTGTAATATTCCTAGTGTTCATAGTGAGCCAGCATTGGGGTGTGGGGTTATTGTCATCAATTATTGTTATGGTTTTCAGCATTTTCTTATTGATAATGTTGGTGCTGTGACTTCACTGTTGTGTATTAACCCCCTGTGCTGTGACATCACTGTGTGTAACCGCCCCCTGTGCTGTAACATCACTGTTGTGCATTAACCCCCTGTGCTGTGATATCACTGTTTTGTATTAACCCCCTGGGCTGTGACATCACTGTTGTGTATTAACCCCCTGAACTGTGACATCACTGTGTGTGTGTGTATCTGCCTTCTGTACTGTGACAGCACTGTGTGTGTATTAACACCCTGTGCTAGGACATCACTGTGTGTATGTATTAATCCCCTGTGCTATCACTGTGTGTGTGCGTATGTGTGTATTAACCCGCTGTGACATCACTGTGTGTGTATTAACCACTGTGCCTAATAAAAAGGGGAGGACCTACCTAATGATTTATTAAAGGACAGCCCTGCCTAATGAAATGCTAAGGGGGAAACCTACCTAATGATTTATTAAAGGAGAGCCCTGCCTAATGAAATGCTAAAGGGGAGACCTACCTAATGAAGTACTTTGGGGGGAACCTGCATAATGGGTTATGTACAGTGTGGTCACTGTTAGTATAGTCAGTTGTGTGGTGAGAGGTATATATGACATATGTGGGGCACAGTGTGGTCAGTTGTGGTGTGAGGGATATATATGATATATGTGGGGCACAGTGTGGTCAGTTGTGGTGTGAGGGGTATATATGATATATGTGGGGGTGAGGTGTGAGGTGTATATAGGATGATGCGAACCATGTCTGTTTTATAAACCCGCAGAGAGTCATGGATGGAAGAAGTCTCCTGGAAGATCAGACAGGAGGGAAGAGACAACATGAGGGACGTCACCTGTAAGTCATTGGATGACACTGTGGCCTGTGTGCAGGACTGGTATATACTACTGTATGGTCACTATATGCTGGTACATACTGGTCTGTGTGTGTAGGTTATTATATAGTATTGCAGTATTATTCAGGTATTATGTAGTGGTAATAATCATGATGTAATGTTATTATTTGGGCCTAGTACAGAGGTGTCATTAGTGATATTGCCTTCTGCTCGGTGGTGTTTGTATTATAACAATATGGCGGTAAAGATCCTCAGTAAATGGAGTTTATAGTTGGTAAATTATTGGTAATACTGGTCATGTTGTGGTAATCCTATGGGTCAGTTTCAAGGGATCATTTGCAAATTGTAGCGCTATTGTTTGGAATATTGGTCTTATGGTAGTATTTATTTGGTAACAGTATTGTGGTATCATTATTCAGTAATAATATGGCGGTAGTATTTTTTAGTTTGTCATGGACCAAAATTGGAAATGGTTTAGTAAAGGTAGGAATTTATCTAAAACTAAAGATTCCTTTGTTTCTAATACCTCTAGAGCAGGGGTCAGGAACCTTTTTGGCTGAGAGAGCCATGAACGCCACACATTTTAAAATGTTATTCCGTAAGAGCCGTACCATATGCACATGCCCCCCAGTAGATAAGTAGTCCCACCCCAGGGTGGGACTACCAGCGCATACGTGCCGGCACTCGCAGATTTAAAGGGCCAGTGCCCTGCTGATTGGCGCTGCCCACTTCCCGGGTTCCTATAAAGACCAGCGGCTACCAGATACGTAGCCATAGCACATGTCTCCCAGTATATAGGTAGCCACAGCACATGCCCCCAAGTAGATAGGTAGTCACAGCTGTCTGAGAACCAGATGCAACCAACAAAAGAGCCATATCTGGCTCCCGAGCCATAGGTTCCCTACCCCTGCTCTAGAGCTTCGGAACTGTGTAACTATGTGATATCTTTTTACATATATTGTTGTGGGAGGGGGCCCCACGTCGGCTGCCGAGCGGGGGGGCCCCATCCTAAATGAGGTGCTCCATACCGCTGGGACCCTTAATCTGGCCCTGGTCATACAGGTACGTTGAGGCCACATACACTACTGATCCTAATCAGAATCATGACCAGGTATCGTAGGGAGTCATACAGGCATGTGTAGGCCAGACACACTAATTGGCCTTATCAGGAGCATGCAAAGGTGTTGTAGGGAGGTCATACAGGCATATGGAGGCCACACGGACTAATATGCCTTATCATGAGCATACTGAGCCTCATCAGGAGAATACTGAGGTGTTGTACAGGCATGTGGAGGCCTCAAACGCTACTGAGCCTTATCTCCTTATCTTGACGTATCCAATGAGGTCTGATCAGCCTGAAATTTGATTTTCCACTTTTATTTCAGCATCAATCCAAATCCAGACCTTCATGGGATATTAATTCAGATTTTCATTGATTATTAATTTTACATTTTACTGTTCTAGATCTAGAATGTGGGATTTTAGTGCTCAATTTATTGTTATAAGCAGTGTATAATTAATCATTATATTTTTTTCTATAACCACCACTAGGGGGAGCTACCTGTAACCGGATTTCCCAAGCTCTGAGGGAGATGCCAGCAGGCACAGACATGGGGATTTCTGCAAAGTTTGAGGAGTGGAGGTATAAGGGTGTAGACAAACATTGCGTTTTTGGGCCGTTTTTGGGCCGTTTTTACTAAGTGCGTTTTTTAACGCATGTGTTATTTACGATCTGAAAACGCACTTAGTAAAAACGGCCCAAAAACGCCATGTGTGTCTTCACCCTAAGGGTGTTAGGGTGTATAACCAACCAATTTAATTGATTGAAGAAACTGCGCACATAGTAAGTTGTAAGCTGGCGTTGTAAGTGTATAAGTGTCATCGTCATTGTGATCTGTCCCATGGTTGCAAGTGAGGAAATGTAAATATTTAAGCCATCAGGTTCCAAGATACACACTCCATATTTTGCACAACTCCATGTCTGCATTGTCTGAATATTTAGCAATCCATAGACACTTACCTTAGTGTAGCTCTGGAGATGACTGCCCTCTGGTGGTTGCTCAAAACTTACAGGAGATTCCTCTGTGTTGCTGGAATGTGGCTGCACCCCGGGGCTGCTGGGGGTGGATGGAGGAGTGCCCCAAGGGGAGGCCATGGGTTTTAGTCCCGGGCTCTTTGGAGATGGTCCCGGAAGAAGTGATGCAGGAGCAAAGGCCAAGTTAGCCTGGAAGGAAAATGACATATAAATATACATAGAAAATACCCAGGTTTTCCCAGCATGCTCCATATCACTATATACACCATTGTATATTTTCTCGATATTTTACCTGAAGTTTCTCGATAAGAGGGGAGCTCTTCACCTTGATCTTCGGCACCTGTGACAGTGGAGGAGACAGTTTCTACAAGAAAATCAGAGAGAAGTTACTGGTTTCAAGGTTCTACTTCATAAAGTGATACAGATACATGAGGAAGTGCAGCTCAGTCCCCTTTACAGGACAGGGACACGCTGACACCTGGGGGGGGGGGACAGAACAGGGACACGCTGACACCTGGGGGGGGGACAGAACAGGGACACGCTGACACTTGTGGGACAGGACAGGGACACGCTGACACTTGGGGGGACAGGACAGGGACATGCTGACACTTGGGGGACAGGACAGGGACACGCTGACACTTGGGGGACAGGACAGGGACACGCTGACACTTGGGGGACAGGGACACGCTGACACTTGGGGGACAGGACAGGGACACGCTGACACTTGGGGGACAGGACAGGGACACGCTGACACCTGGGGGGCAGGACAGGGACACGCTGACACTTGGGGGACAGAACAGGGACACGCTGACACTTGGGGGACAGGACAGGGACACGCTGACACTTGGGGGGGCAGGGACACGCTGACACCTGAGGAACAGGGACACGCTGACACTTGGGGGACAGGACAGGGACACGCTGACACTTGGGGGACAGGGACACACTTACACTTGGGGGGACAGGACAGGGACACGCTGACACTTGGGGGACAGGACAGGGACACGCTGACACTTGGGGAGACAGGACAGGGACATGCAGACACTTGGGGGACAGGAGAGGGACACGCTGACACTTGGGGGACAGGAGAGGGACACGCTGACACTTGGGGGCACAGGACAGGGACACGCTGACACTTGGGGGCACAGGACAGGGACACGCTGACACTTGGGGGACAGGACAGGGACACGCTGACACTTGGGGGACAGGGACACACTTACACTTGGGGGACAGGACAGGGACACGCTGACACTTGGGGGACAGGACAGGGACACGCTGACACTTGGGGGACAGGACAGGTACACGCTGACACTTGGGGGGCAGGACAGGGACACGCTGACACTTGGGGGACAGGACAGGGACACGCTGACACTTGGGGGACAGGACAGGGACACGCTAACACTTGGGGGGACAGGACAGGGACACGCTGACACTTGGGGGACAGGACAGGGACACGCTGGCACTTGGGGGACAGGGCAGGGACATGCTGACACTTGGGGGGACAGGACAGGGACAAGCTGACACTTGGGGGACAGGACAGGGACACGCTGACACCTGGGGAACAGGACAGGGACACGCTGACACCTGGGGAACAGGACAGGGACACACTGACACCTGGGGGACAGGGACACGCTGGTAACTGGGGGACAGGGACACGCTGGTAACTGGGGGACAGGGACACGCTGGTAACTGGGGGACAGGGACACGCTGGTACCTGGGGGACAGGGACACGCTGGTACCTGGGGGACAGGGACACGCTGGTAACTGGGGGACAGGGACACGCTGACACTTGGGGAGACAGGACAGGGACACGCTGACACTTGGGGGACAGGACAGGGACATGCAGACACTTGGGGGACAGGACAGGGACACGCTGACACTTGGGGGACAGGACAGGGACACGCTGACACTTGGGGGACAGGACAGGGACATGCAGACACTTGGGGGACAGGACAGGGACACGCTGACACTTGGGGGGACAGGACAGGGACATGCAGACACTTGGGGAGACAGGACAGGGACATGCTGACACTTGGGGAGACAGGACAGGGACACGCTGACACTTGGGGTACAGGACGGGGACACTTGGGGTACAGGACGGGGACACGCTCCCTACTAGGCAGGTGTCAGACCCCCTTGTAGCAGGGTGTGTGTATGTTGTGCCGAGGCTGCAGTCTGTGTGTAGGAGAAGTGAGACGTCCGTCTATCCTCTATCTATGTCTATTTTCTGATAAATACACATACAGCTTCTGCTTTGCATCAATGAAACAAGCCTCCGCTGCAGAGTCCACTGTGTGAATACTCCCGTACAGTGACCAGTGACCTGGCGTCGTGGCCGGTGATTCCGTGGATTCTCACCTCATCCCCATTATTGGTGGCCTCAGTCTTAGGCAGCGGCAGGGAACATGGCGGTTTTCTTCTGGTCGGTTTCTGTGGGGGAACCTTAGAGCAGACACAAGCGTCACTCATATAACCACATACTACTACATACATCTGTGCTGGGGGTCCAGATGCTGAAACCCCCCACAATCTGTGGGTGACAGGTCCACAGTGTGGGATGTATCTATGGCCATAGCAGCTTATAGGATATAGTCACCTCTTTCCTAGGACTGTTCAAGGTTTCACTAAATAATCCTGCGAGTTTAGCGACAGAGGGTGGAGGCGCTGACTCTTCGCTGCTTTCTGATGGTTTCCCCTGTAAAAAAAAAAGAAAATCAACATTAAATGTCTATTATCCGGTGTGACCCAACTGCAGCCAGTGCTATGTATTGTCCCCGGAGAGATGTGTAATCAGACCTCACACTGCTGTGCTCTGTGCTCTCTGCAGCCAGTGCTATGTATTGTCCCCGGAGAGATGTGTAATCAGACCTCACACTGCTGTGCTCTGTGCTCTGTGCAGCCAGTGTTATGTATTGTCCCCAGAGAGATGTGTAATCAGACCTCACACTGCTGTGCTCTGTGCTCTCTGCAGCCAGTGTTATCTATTGTCCCTGGAGAGATGTGTAATCAGACCTCACACTGCTGTGCTCTGTGCTCTCTGCAGCCAGTGTTATGTATTGTCCCTGGAGAGATGTGTAATCAGACCTCACACTGCTGTGCGCTGTGCAGCCAGTGTTATGTATTGTCCCCGGAGAGATGTGTAATCAGACCTCACACTGCTGTGCTCTGTGCTCTCTGCAGCCAGTGTTATGTACTGTCCCTGGAGAGATGTGTAATCATACCTCACACTGCTGTGCTCTGTGCTCTCTGCAGCCAGTGTTATGTATTGTCCCTGGAGAGATGTGTAATCAGACCTCACACTGCTGTGCTCTGTGCCCTCTGCAGCCAGTGTTCTGTATTGTCCCTGGATATATGTGTAATCAGACCTCACACTGCTGTGCTCTGTGCTCTCTGCAGCCAGGGTTATGTACTGTCCCTGGAGAGATGTGTTATCAGACCTCACACTGCTGTGCTCTGTGCTCTCTGCAGCCAGTGTTATGTATTGTCCCTGGAGAGATGTGTAATCAGACCTCACACTGCTGTGCTCTGTGCAGCCAGTGTTATGTATTGTCCCCAGAGAGATGTGTAATCAGACCTCACACTGCTGTGCTCTGTGCTCTCTGCAGCCAGTGTTATGTATTGTCCCTGGAGAGATGTGTAATCAGACCTCACACTGCTGTGCTCTGTGCTCTCTGCAGCCAGTGTTATGTATTGTCCCTGGAGAGATGTGTAATCAGACCTCACACTGCTGTGCGCTGTGCAGCCAGTGTTATGTATTGTCCCCGGAGAGATGTGTAATCAGACCTCACACTGCTGTGCTCTGTGCTCTCTGCAGCCAGTGTTATGTACTGTCCCTGGAGAGATGTGTAATCATACCTCACACTGCTGTGCTCTGTGCTCTCTGCAGCCAGTGTTATGTATTGTCCCTGGAGAGATGTGTAATCAGACCTCACACTGCTGTGCTCTGTGCTCTCTGCAGCCAGTGTTCTGTATTGTCCCTGGATATATGTGTAATCAGACCTCACACTGCTGTGCTCTGTGCTCTCTGCAGCCAGGGTTATGTACTGTCCCTGGAGAGATGTGTTATCAGACCTCACACTGCTGTGCTCTGTGCTCTCTGCAGCCAGTGTTATGTACTGTCCCTGGAGAGATGTGTAATCAGACCTCACACTGCTGTGCTCTGTGCTCTCTGTAGCCAGTATTATATATTGTCCCTGGAGAGATGTGTAATCAGACCTCACACTGCTGTGCTCTGTGCTCTCTGCAGACAGGGTTATGTACTGTCCCTGGAGAGATGTGTTATCAGACCTCACACTGCTGTGCTCTGTGCTCTCTGCAGCCAGTGTTATGTACTGTCCCTGGAGAGATGTGTAATCAGACCTCACACTGCTGTGCTCTGTGCTCTCTGCAGCCAGTGTTATGTATTGTCCCTGGAGAGATGTGTAATCAGACCTCACACTGCTGTGCTCTGTGCTCCCTGCAGCCAGTGTTATGTATTGTCCCTGGAGAGATGTGTAATCAGACCTCACACTGCTGTGCTCTGTGATCTCTGCAGCCAGTGTTATGTATTGTCCCTGGAGAGATGTGTAATCAGACCTCACACTGCTGTGCTCTGTGCTCCCTGCAGCCAGTGTTATGTATTGTCCCTGGAGAGATGTGTAATCAGACCTTTGTGTATGTTGCTAGTAGCAGCGGGACTGTGATATATGGATTTATATTCCAGGATTGTAGCTTCTCCAAGTGTACTAGGGGTGAGTCCTTACACTGCTGTGCTCTGTGTTCTCTGCAGCCAGTGTTAGGTATTTGGAGAGATGTGTAATTAGACCTTTGTCTATGTTATTAGTAGCAGCAGGACTGTGAGGCATGAACTCAGATTTCAAGCAGACTGTGGACGTGTCCTCACACTGCTGTGCTCTGTACTCTCCTATCCACAGCCCGTCCCTTGTTCTACGTGATTCCTATAGAATCCAACAACAGAGGGCTACTACAGAGAAGAAGGGAAGTAGCTCAGTGCAAAGTGCACAGAGCATAGCAGTGTGAGGTCTCTTCTTGTGTGTGTCAAACATACTGTATATGTTTGCTATTGCACCCAACTCTGTGCACAGAGCTTGTCACATCAGTCCCTGTCCCCATGGGGCTCACAATCTAATCACCCTACCAGTATGTTTTGGGGTGTGGGAGGAAAGGACATGGTCAGCTTTTGTGGCCTAAGGGTTGTGCTTCATGACAAATTTCATGTTCTCCATCAATTTGCCAGGAAAAGAATAGGCAGTCTACCTTTTGTTGAAAAAACAGCACCACTCCTAGCCACAGGCTGTGTGTGGTATTGCATCTATGCCCTATTCATATAAGTAGAGATGAGCTGCAGTACCAGACATAACCCCTGCACCAGGGTGGCGCTGTTTCTGCAAAATAAAAGCAAATCTGCTGATCTAATCTCGGACTCCTCTAACCATCTGATATTTACCAGACACCGTCTACATCTGATAGCGTCTATTAACTCTTCACCGCCTACGTCCGCATCCTATGTCCAGAAGAAGTGTTTAGAGGAATTCAGGGCTATGTCCGGTTTGACTTTATCCCAACGCGGAAACAGACGCCGCGAGACTTATCTCCTGCTACTTCATGTAATGGCAGAGGGAATCGCTTCTCGTGGGAAATTCTCCAAGTGATTCTTATTTACCACAAAGACCAAAGCAATGGAAGATATAACTAAAAGGCTGCCCCCTACACGAGTGTAGCTACCATAATACTGCCCCCTATGTACAAGAATATAACTACTATAATACTGCCCCCTATGTACAAGAATATAACTACCATAATACTGCCCCCTATGTACAAGAATATAACTACTATAATACTGCCCCCTATGTACAAGTATATAACTACTATAATACTGCCCCCTATGTACAAGAATATAACTACTATAATACTGCCCCCTATGTACAAGACTATAACTACTATAATACTGCCCCCTATGTACAGGAATATAACTACTATAATACTGCCCCCTATGTACAAGAATATAACTACTATAATACTGCCCCCTATGTACAGGAATATAACTACTATAATACTGCCCCTATGTACAAGAATATAACTACTATAATACTGCCCCCTATGTACAGGAATATAACTGCTATAACACTGCTCCCTATGTACAAGAATATAACTACTATAATACTGCCCCTATGTACAAGAATATAACTACTATAATACTGCCCTCTATGTACAGGAATATAACTACTATAATACTGCCCCCTATGTACAGGAATATAACTACTATAATACTGCCCCCTATGTACAGGAATATAACTACTATAATACTGCCCCCTATGTACAAGAATATAACTACTATAATACTGCCCCCTATGTACAAGAATATAACTACTATAATACTGCCCCCTATGTACAGGAATATAACTACTATAATACTGCCCCCTATGTACAGGAATATAACTACTATAATACTGCCCCCTATGTACAGGAATATAACTACTATAATACTGCCCCCTATGTACAAGAATATAACTACTATAATACTGTCCCCTATGTACAAGAATATAACTACTATAATACTGCCCCCTATGTACAGGAATATAACTACTATAATACTGCCCCCTATGTACAAGAATATAACTACTATAATACTGCCCCCTATGTACAAGAATATAACTACTATAATACTGCCCCCTATGTACAGGAATATAACTACTATAATACTGCCCTCTATGTACAAGAATATAACTACTATAATACTGCCCCCTATGTACAGAAATATAACTACTATAATACTGCCCCCTATGTACAAGAATATAACTACTATAATACTGCCCGCTATGTACAAGAATATAACTACTATAATACTGCCCCCTATGTACAGGAATATAACTACTATAATACTGCCCCCTATGTACAGGGATATAACTACTATAATACTGCCCCCTATGTACAGGAATATAACTACTATAATACTGTCCCCTATGTACAGGAATATAACTACTATAATACTGCCCTCTATGTACAAGAATATAACTACTATAATACTGCCCCCTATGTACAGAAATATAACTACTATAATACTGCCCCCTATGTACAAGAATATAACTACTATAATACTGCCCCCTATGTACAGGAATATAACTACTATAATACTGCTGCAGTGTAACATCACATGGGTTCCTATATGCAGTATTGGGGCCAGGTCTGGACAGTATCTTCCTCCCTCCCTTTGCTTTGATCCATTTCCCGTTGCGTCAGATGAGGAATAATCTCTGGTTCTGGGACAGAAGTCATTACATAAGGCGCATTACACAATCCTGGGAGTTATCAGTCCTCTCTGTGCTGGGGCTCCAGTCTCCGGGCAGATATTGTAATCTTGGAGCCTCTGCAAAATATCTGAAGTCACATTAGTTGGGAGGCGATTCCTGGCCCTCAGGCAGGGGAAAGTTTAAAGGTCAACTATCCAACTTTTGATTTGCTTTTTTATATGCCCTGGGATAAACAGAAAGTGGGGTCCCCAGAATTGTTTGGGTTAATGAATTTACAAGTCTCAGACTGGTCCACGGGGGAAACGTGAGCTTCTATTGAAAGGCAGCTTCTCCAAGCACACTGCTGTGCTCTGTGCTCTGTGCAGCCAGGGTTAGATATTGTCTCTGGAGAGATGAGTTATCAGACCTTTGTGTATGTTGTTAGTAGCAGCAGGACTGTGATATATGGATTTATATTCCAGGATTGTAGCTTCTCCAAGTGTCCTCACACTGCTGTGCTCTGTGCAGCCAGTGAAAAAGTTACTTTCTATTGATAGAGATGTCCTTTAGTGGGGTTGTCCCCTGTCCTTACATGACATGCGATGACATTGGGTTCCAACATCTGAAACCCATAAGACACTGCTGGTATTCATTCTACCCTGCAGTGACTCCTACTGGGGAGATGAGGTACTACACGCTGCAGTGACTACTACTGGGGAGATGAGGTATTACACGCTGCAGTGACTACTACTGGAGAGATGAGGTACTACACGCTGCAGTGACTCCTACTGGAGAGATGAGGTACTACACGCTGCAGTGACTACTACTGGAGAGAGGAGGTACTACACGCTGCAGTGACTACTACTGGAGAGAGGAGGTACTACACGCTGCAGTGACTCCTACTGGGGAGATGAGGTATTACACGCTGCAGTGACTACTACTGGAGAGATGTGGTACTACACGCTGCAGTGACTACTACTGGAGAGATGAGGTACTACACGCTGCAGTGACTACTACTGGAGAGATGTGGTACTACACGCTGCAGTGACTACTACTGGAGAGATGAGGTACTACACGCTGCAGTGACTCCTACTGGAGAGAGGAGGTACTACACGCTGCAGTGACTACTACTGGGGAGATGAGGTATTACACGCTGCAGCGACTACTACTGGAGAGATGTGGTACTACACGCTGCAGTGACTACTACTGGAGAGAGGAGGTACTACACGCTGCAGTGACTACTACTGGAGAGAGGAGGTACTACACGCTGCAGTGACTACTACTGGAGAGATGAGGTATTACACGCTGCAGTGACTACTACTGGAGAGATGAGGTATTACACACTGCAGTGACTACTACTGGAGAGATGAGGTACTACATGCTGCAGTGACTACTACTGGAGAGATGAGGTACTACATGCTGCAGTGACTACTACTGGAGAGATGAGGTACTACACGCTGCAGTGACTACTACTGGGGAGATGAGGTACTACACGCTGCACTGCTCCTGAATGGGCATGTGATACAGAGAGGATTATCTCAGCCCTGGCCCATAGATGGGGGTCCTGTAAGGGGTTGTCCTTATGTCACATCCCCTTTAAGTAATTCTATGAAGGCTTCCTGTGAGATCTCTTGCCTCCAGTCTGTCCTATCATGTATAAGTCTATAATGACAGTGAGCGCAGCTTTAAGGGTTTACCCATTAATCCCTGATCACTTGGTAAGCGTCTAGCAGGGACCCCGCTCGCTGGGGACAGCAGTGTGAGGATAAGCTCTTTAGGAACTGATTTCATTACACGTCCCCATTTCTTCTTGATACAACCAGGTTTATGCCGCCTTTAAGAGGTTTATACCAACAGTACAAGGAATAAAGAAGATAAAGAGTCTCGAGAACAGGAATTGCAAGAATACAGCAATTGATTCGTTATCAGATCCCTTTAATTTTTGGATGTAGTCAGTGTCAGGCTTTAGTTACATTGTCTAACAGCAGCGGGGGAAGGGCTCCTGCTACAGCCAGTTGTCTTATAGTTACCTTCTGATGTCAAACTTTACTTACATTGATCACATGATCTGTCCTATTGTCATTCAAAGAGCACATGACCATCCCCACTATTTTAGGATGGGGTCTGTGGGGGGGTTCTACCAGTTACTCCTCTGTGCAGTGTGAGTATCTTCCCTGCTTCTAGTCCTGGGTGTTTGTCCTATTCATTTTCTGCAGGCAGTAACATCTTAAAGGAAATCTCCCATCCAAATCCATCATGATAAACCAGGGACACTTCAGGCAATGAGCCTGAACGGCTTTGGAGGTGTTACCAGAGCCCCTCCATGCTGTAGTTTCACAGGATGTTACACTGTGCAGGAGCACTTCCATCTACTACTGTGTGAAATTACATCAGGAAGAGGGAGCAGTAAAGTGCTGATGGAGAATGGGGAGATTGAAACAATGTAACAGCCTGTGAAGCTACAGCAAGGAGGGTCTCTGCTACCCTCCAGAGGCCTTCTGGCTCATTTGCTTAATTATAGAAGTTGATTTTAGAATGATGCCATGGATAACAAATATAAGAAGATTATCACAGTCAGGGTGTCTGGATCTATGAGTAAGTGTCTTGGGTTTATCATGTTGGATTTTGATGGTAGATTTCCTTTAAGCCACCTGGTTTATTTATGGTGACGATCATAGGGTAGACAAAACCACTGATATGTGATAGTTGGATTCTAAGTAATAAAAAGATAAAAACAGGATTCTCCCAGTCACCACTAGAGGTCAGACTATGCAGACTGTGCAGACAGGAACAGGAGGAGCTGCAGGAAAAACTATACACTGTATATAAACTATACAACTAAAAATACACTGTAGTTGTCTATGAAGTAGAGGTGAGTGACACTTGCTGTTACATTGTGCAACATAAGATGGGGCCACATAGTAGCAAAGGTGACCAATAAGCAGGACCGTGACCAGCACACAAGAGATGGAGCTGCAGAGATTGTCATAGACCAAAGTGTCACCAACGTCCGCAAAGAGTCACAAGTGTCAACAAGTTGTTTCTGATAAAGTATCTTATTGTTAGACTGTAACCATCAAGCTGGGAGCCTCATCTGAGAACATCACAACCGTCAAGCTCATTGTCTCCTTCTAAGTAAAGGTCTCCTGACCGCCTCTGTGTCTGAGTATGGAACCATCCAACCACCAAGGGTCACTGTATGCTTATTCCTTAAAGGGGGTGCACCATCCCAATCATCCCCTTTAAATGTGGACCAGCGCAATAAGAAGTTCTGCTTCATTAGACTGTGTTTCTGTATAAAGAGGAAATGATGAACACTTGAGGTTTTCATTCTAAAGCTTCACCCTACGACAGGATCTGCTCGGATACATTGTAGTCAGTATCACATCCCTATCGAGAAGCTTTCAGATCTTTGCTTCTCCACCCCCGAATCATTCAATTCATTTACTTGCCTTCCTGTGACTACTTACATGTCGCTCTGAAGACAGAGGTGGTCACAGAAGTTGCAGAGCAGATGGCCTTTCACTACTACATTGTCTTGGTTGGGTCTCTGTCCCTTTAAGGGGGTCTCCACAGCACAAATCCCAGTTGTAGATCCTCATCCCTTGGTCAGCAGTTACTCAGAGCAGCTCTCTTTCAGGAGGTCCTATCCTGATTTACACTGAAACCCCAATACTAGAAAGGACATTGTGTAATACTGCATTTATCCTGCGGGGGCACTGTAGGGAAATCTAACGCTACTGCCAGGTTTTCCTATAGATTGCAGCTAATTGTTGGGGGTTTCTGGTGTTGCTCACCCAGGGGTTGGGTTTAATGTGAGAGCCCCGGCAATAAGGGGTGTACATGAGTAGCTGGACTTGGATCTGTCCCTATGGGGGTCTTTCCAGTCCTCCTGGACATGGAGGTGGGTGCTGGGTCTTGTAGATGCTGGGTGTTGCCTATGCGGTCATGGCTGCTGATGAGAACATCCCGCAGCTGCCAAATGTTTCCTGCAAGACGCGTCCGATAAAATAATCAGGAAGTTTTACAGAAGAGACGTCTGTGAGACACCAGAAGGTGAAGCAGAGATTCAGGGGCGCCCAGCAGTGTGAGGACCCGCACGTGCAGCACACAGGAGGAAGTGCACACGTTTCCGCCTCACACATTTTTCATTCAAATCCCCACAATGAAAAATACAAGCAAAAAAAAAAAATTGTCAAAAACCTCCTGTTCAGTGCACACTGGGCTCAGGAGAACCAGGGATGGAGCGAGGGAAGGGACAAGCCCAGAAGGTTCTGTGACCATCCAGAACATAAATAACTCTTAAAGGAACCTGTCAGCAGGTGTGACCATACAGTCTGCGGCCAGTGTTATGTATTGTCCCTGTAGAGATGTGTAACTAGACCTTTGTGTAAGTTGTTAGTAGCAGCAGGACTGTGAAATATGGATTTATATTCCAGGATTGTACACTAGGTGCATGTCCTCACACTGCTGTGCTCTTTGCTCTCCACAGGCAGTGTTGGGTATCGTCTATGGATATCTATGTATTCATTACTTTGTGTATGTTGATAGTGGCAGCAGGACTGTGAAATATGGATTTATATTCCAGGATTGTGCACTAGGGACATGTCCTCACATTGTTTGCTCTGTGCTCTCTACAGGCAGTTTTTGGTTTTGACCCTGGAGAGATGTGTAATCAGACCTTTTGTGTATGTTGTTAGTAGCAGCAGGACTGTGGTATGGTTTAATATTCAAGGACGGCAACTTTACCAAGTGCCCTAGGGGTGTGTCCTCACACTGCTGTGCTCTGTGTTCTCTGCAGCCAGCGTTAGGTAGTGTCCCTAGAAAAATGGTGTATGTTAGTTGTAGCAGATGGACTGTGAAATATGAATTTATATTCCAGGATATGAGTGTGTCCTCACACTGCTGTGCTCTGTGTTCTCTGCCCCAAGCTGCTCTACATGTCACCCGCTCATGCCATCGCTATAGTAATCATGCATTTTGCAGCCGCTACCGATTTTTCTCAGAAGAGAAGGTCTGTGGTGCAGCTCCACAAAGAGACCAAGGAGCACAGCAGTGTGAGGACAAGGTTTGGCACTTTATATAGTGGCAATGTGTTCATTTTACTGGAATCCTTAGTTCTAAGTGTATACATGAGGGATTTTCTATTTAGGACCCCCCACATAGAACCTCTGGACCTCCCCCAAGTAACTTATCATTAGTCAATACCTTAACAAAAAGAGTTTGTAGGAGAAAACTCCGGTCCTGGTTGGACATATATGGATATATAAGGGGCGCTGTCCAGTTAGAGGAAGGGGCTTCACAAGCAGACCCTATATATATATATATACTGTATATATAATCCTTCTCTATGAGATGTTATGCAGAGAACAGCAGGAAAGAGGACAGTTACATTGTTATGAAATATTGTGACTAAGTAACTATGAAGCAATGCATCCTGGGATGTCGCAAAGATGACACAATATTTGCTACATTCTCCTTATTATATCATTGAGTATTTCAGAAGATTAGATCCGGCAGCTCCCTAATAGCTCCACCCCCTGGACCCCCGAACACCCAGAACCGTACAACATGTATGATATTTTATATATGACATCAAGTGGAATTAGCTCCGTATCTTTTTTAACATGAGGGAGCAGTTATAGGGATGGTCCCATCACAGTCCTGATCACTGGGCCCCATGTGATTTTTTAGCATGGAGTAATGGTCATGTAGGGCAGTGACGGCAGGTGTGTCCTCACACTGCTGTGCTCTTGTCTCTCTGCAATGAGCAGTTCTTTTATTAAGAGCAGAGGGGCTGCAGAGTAGGTCAATGCAGCAGCAGTGCACAGCAGTGTGAGGACACGTTTCCAGTGCACTTGGAGAAGCTACAATACTGGAATATAAATCCATATATGCAGTGGCATAACGAGAAGCTGGTGGGCCCCAGTGCAAAGTCTGTGCCTGGCCCCCGACTATAATGTATGCTATATACTACTAGCCTCCTAAACCTCTTGGGCCCAGGTGCGACCGCAATCTCTGCACCCCCTTAAGTTACGCCCCTGCATATATGACAGTCCTACTGCTAAACACATCATACACATCTCTCCAAGGACAATACTTAACACTGGCTGCAGAGAGCACAGAGCACAGCAGTGTGAGGTCTGATTACACATCTCTCCGGGGACAATACATAACACTGGCTGCAGAGAACACAGAGCACAGCAGTGTGAGGTCTGATTACACATCTCTCCAAGGACAATACATAACACTGGCTGCAGAGAACACAGAGCACAGCAGTGTGAGGTCTGATTACACATCTCTCCAAGGACAATACATAACACTGGCTGCAGAGAGCACAGAGCACAGCAGTGTGAGGTCTGATTACACATCTCTACAGGGACAATACATAACACTGGCTGCAGAGAGCACAGAGCACAGCAGTGTGAGGTCTGATTACACATCTCTCCAGGGACAATACATAACACTGGCTGCAGAGAGCACAGAGCACAGCAGTGTGAGGTATGATTACACATCTCTCCAGGGACAATATATAACACTGGCTGCAGAGAGCACAGAGCACAGCAGTGTGAGGTCTGATTACACATCTCTCCAGGGACAGTACATAACACTGGCTGCAGAGAGCACAGAGCACAGCAGTGTGAGGTCTGATTACACATCTCTCCAGGGACAATACATAACACTGGCTGCAGAGAGCACAGAGCACAGCAGTGTGAGGTCTGATTACACATCTCTCCAGGGAGGATACATAACACTGGCTGCAGTCTGTATGGTCACACCTGCTGACAGGTTCTCTTGAGTTGATCTTGAGGTCTGATCCTCCAGCCATAAAATCCCCATGTAGGATTTATTACCAATAATAACTAATAATCCATGAATAAAATAAACCTATAAGAAATAGACAAGTGTCCAGTCATTGCTGTGGGCCCACCGGATGATTCTCAGATTCCCCGGTGGGCCAGTCTGACTCCCATTCCCTTTAAGGCACCCGGGCAACTAATGTAAAATTTATACAAGTGTTTGTATAATACTGATGAGGCAGAGGGGTCCCTCATAGCACCAGGACCCTAGTACATCTAGTAGACTGCTACCTCTAAGCTACTACGCCCCGGTGCACCCAACAATTACATCGTCTCTCGTAAACAAGTACATATGTAGCAGAGCTGAGTCTGTCACGTATGTGCACAACATATTTTATTATACGAGATACAATATTTATTATACAAGATATTATAATCCAAAAATCTGTGCAATGACAAATCCAGCTCTGCTACATCTGTGATTTACAAAACAACAGCCTGGTCCGCTCCAGGCACACGGTACGGTATACGCTGCAGCCTCACGTACATCACCTCCAACATCCGCAGCTTGTACCTACCTCACGGAATAGTCAGGGTTCCCAGGGAACGGATGTAGTGTGACGCCAGGGACGCAAATGTCTGCAGGTTCCCTGAGGATTACGGGGAGGGACGTCATGTGACCAAACAGCTGGTCAATACAGGTCATCTGTCAGGATGGCTACAACCCAGGAGGGGGGTCCACAGAGCACGGCACAGCTCCCCCTGCCTCAGAGGGCGACTAGTGCAAGCCACAGCAAAGCGGAGGCAAGACATTGACCCAAGAGACGTGCCCCCTACACCGGGGAGGAATGAGACCCCCGATAACCGCTGTGAGAGGATCTGGATAATAAGATGTCACATGGTGTCTTATAGGCAATGACATTCCCAGAGCTTCACTGAATCCCCCCCTGCTGTGCACAATGCTCAGCGTCTTAAAGGGACAGTGACCGCATTGAGGGTGGGGAGGGGGCACCTGCTGGAGAGGGAATATGTCAGGATGATTAGGATTCCTATGACAGATGATGGAAGTCCTTCCCGAATATTCAGGGGTAGAGCCGTCACACCCAGTAGGAGCATTCTACTGTATATGGCACTATAGGAGGTTTATACTGTATAGGACACTATATGAGCATTATACTGTGTAGGACACTATATGAGCATTATACTGTATAGGATACTATAGGAGCTTTATACTGTATAGGACACTATAGGAGCTTTATACTGTATAGGACACTATAGGAGCATTGTACTATATAGGGCACTATAGGAGCTTTATACTGTATAGGACACTATAGGAGCATTGTACTATATAGGGCACTATAGGAGCTTTATACTGTATAGGACACTATAGGAGCTTTATACTGTATAGGACACTATAGGAGCATTGTACTATATAGGGCACTATAGGAGCTTTATACTGTATAGGACACTATAGGAGCTTTATACTGTATAGGACACTATAGGAGCATTGTACTATATAGGGCACTATAGGAGCATTATACTGTGCAGGGCACTATAGGAGCATTATACTGTGTAGGGCACTATAGGAGCATTATACTGTATAGGACACTATAGGAGCATTGTACTATATAGGGCACTATAGGAGCATTATACTGTATAGGACACTATAGGAGCATTGTACTATATAGGGCACTATAGGAGTATTATACTGTATAGGGCACTAGAGGAGCATTATACTGTATAAGGCACTATAGGAGCTTTATACTGTGTAGGACACTATAGGAGCTTTATACTGTATAGGGCACTATAGGAGCATTGTACTATATAGGGCACTATAGGAGCATTATACTGTGCAGGGCACTATAGGAGCATTATACTGTGTAGGGCACTATAGGAGCATTATACTGTATAGGACACTATAGGAGTATTATACTGTATAGGATACTATAGGAGCATTGTACTATATAGGGCACTATAGGAGCATTATACTGTGTAGGACACTATAGGAGTATTATACTGTATAGGGCACTAGAGGAGCATTATACTGTATAGGGCACTATAGGAGCTTTATACTGTGTAGGACACTATAGGAGCTTTATACTGTATAGGGTACTATAGGAGCTTTATACTGTGTAGGACACTATAGGAGTTTTGTACTGTGTAGGACACTATAGGAGCATTATACTGTATAGGGCACTATAGGAGCTTTATACTGTAAAGGGCACTATAGGAGCATTATACTGTGTAGGACACTATAGGAGCTTTATACTGTGTAGGACACTATAGGAGGATTATACTTTGTAGGAAACTATAGGAGCTTTATACTGTATAGGGCACTATAGGAGCATTATACTTTGTAGGAAACTATAGGAGCTTTATACTGTATAGGACACTATAGGTTTATACTGTGTAGGGCACAATAGGAGGTTTATACTTTGTAGGGTTTAGTATATGTAAACTTTCCATAGTCCTGGTGCCTAGGACCACTGGTAGTAGGGTCCCTCTGTCCTATAGGTTCCCTGTAGTGGTCCTCAAGGCACAGAGCCAGGCTCTATAAGTAAATGCACCCTAGAATACCATGACTGGGAAATAGGAGAACTTCCCCTTTAAGGCCATTGACTAAAACATAGAAATATGATGTTGTGCAGATCACATTACAGATTGTTATGATGTCAGATGTTCAGGGGCCCCTATAGGAAAATCACCCTCATCATTGCTCGCATAGAAGTATCCGCAGCGCCGTTACACGCATCCCGAGAGAAGACAACGTGTACATTCAACAGCTCTAGTCTACATGACATATGTGCTCCAGTCACACCCAAAGCTGCAGCGGAATTCTACTAGGCTGCTGTTATTGAGGCTCATACTGTTATGGGGGCACTGTGTCTGCTGAGGGTCAATCAAGATGAAGAGGGCGCCGTAGCTGGCACTGATATGGGCATGATGGGTATTGTATCATGTGAAGAGCAATGGGAATCTAGTACTGCGCTGGATCAATGGGTTGGGTCATGTGTATATTGTGGTCTAATGGCTGCCTATACGCTCAGCAGACGTCTTGTGCCATCATTAGGATTAACTGTGTCAGGCCCCCCCGCAGCCCTGACCCTAACAGGAAACATCTGGAGCAGAGGCGGGAAGTGACATGGCCGCGGCCGCAGAGACATCGCCGCTCGGGGGATCAACTTTTTGGGTTACATTTGTTCAAGAAAGTTCCTAAAATAGACGGAGCCTGAGATCTTCCGTACTGTGAACGCTCTGTACTGAGCAGGTGCAGCAGAAGGTCACAATCAGTCATTTTCGGTAATTCAGGAAAGATAGGAAATGGAAAATTTGGGGAGGGGGTACAGAGTGATGGGGGTCAATATGCTACCATTAATAGTCCAAAATCAGTGGCCGGAGGACAATTAGATGTCTATTAGCTTTAGTTTTGTAGGAATTTTTGTTTTTGTCATAATGTTGTCCATGATTGGAACCAAAGAAGCCCAAGTTTGGAAAATGGAGGAGGGGGGGGGGGGGGTGTTATTGGTATAAAAAAGTGGGGCAACAAACTGCTCCTGGGAGAGACTGAACGATACTTAGATACAAGTCCCCTCTTCTTCTCCTCTGTCCATGGTTGAGGCACCCAAAAAGTTACCCATACACCTACGTGAATTGATTGTTTCTTCCTATAAATCCCCCATAAGCTACTGTTTTATGAGGGATTTTGGTCGCTTTTGACCCTAATATTGACCTACTCCTTCTCAGGATCTCCATCCCTGGTGATGTCCTTCAAAAAGTTGGCCAACACCTAAGCAACCTCTTGGAGTTCGTTCTACGTCACCCCCAACTTTGCATTGGCTTCTGTTTTCTCGAGGGATTTTTGGTTGACCTCTACCTTATAATGTTGCCCATGATTGAAACCAAAGTTGGGTGCACCTGCGAAGCCCAAGTTTGGAAAATTGTTAGGGGGTGGGATGGGATATAGTAAAAAAGGGACCAACAAACTGCTTCTCAGAGTGACTGAAGGATAGTCAGATACAAGAGCCCTCTTCTTCTTCTCAGGATCTCTGTCCATGGTGCAGCCACCCAAATAGTTCATCATTGGGACCAAATTGTTCATATAGAGGGCAGGGGGCCAGTTTGGAAAACAAAAAGAAGATGAGTTGTAGAGGTAAAGGATAATCGGGAACACAAAGCTTCTCCTAAGAGAATCCACAATCAGTGACTGAAGGACAATGAGGTACAAGCCCTTCTCAGGATTCATAATGGAGACCTCCAAAAAGTTGGCCGTACACCTAAGCAATGTTGTGAAGTTCCTTCTATGTAACCCCCCCAAACTTTAAATTGGCTTCTGTTTTATGTTGAACTTGGACCCTGTAATATTGTATTTGGAGATGATTTGAAGCAGAGTCCATGATTGGAACCAAAGTTGCCCATATGGGGGATGACCCCTAAAAGATGGTAGGGGATGAGAGGCATAACTAGAAGAACAGACTTCTGAATGTGGCCCCCTTCCTGCTTAAAAATATACATATTACAATAATTTACATACCTGTATACATAAACATACAGTTCTTCATTCATACACACATATATACATACACTCTTCCACACATATAGAGCATATACACATCACATATACACACATACAGTGCCATATACAGACGTACAGCAAATATACACACAAACAATATATACACATCATACACCTTAAACACATACAGCATACACATATACAGCATATATACACACATACAGTATATATAGAGCATATACACATCACATATACACACATACAGTGCCATATACAGACGTACAGCATATATACACACAAACAATATATACACATCATACACCTTATACACATACAGCATACACATATACAGCATATATACACACATACAGTATATATAGAGCATATGCACATCACATATACACACATACAGTGCCATATACAGACGTACAGCATATATACACACAAACAATATATACACATCATACACCTTATACACATACAGCATACACATATACAGCATATATACACACATACAGTATATATAGAGCATATGCACATCACATATACACACATACAGTGCCATATACAGACGTACAGCATATATACACACAAACAATATATACACATCATACACCTTATACACATACAGCATACACATATACAGCATATATACACACATACAGTATATATAGAGCATATACACATCACATATACACACATACAGTGCCATATACAGACATACAGCATATATACACACAAACAAACAATATACACCATATACACATACAGCATACATACATCACATAAATATTATATACATATACTGTACAATTTGCAGCATAACATGTATATAATCTGCAGATGCACCATTCTTTAATTTGAGGTCAGATGATGGGGCCCCCTGACACTGCAGGCCCCATAACTACCCACTGTAGGTACGCCCCTGTAGGGGACACAACAACTGGTAGACATCTATCCCACTGATTACCATTATAGTGGTTCCCAAAAATGTATAAAGTCCTTTATATATAGGTCCTAAGACCTCTTTATCTCTACAATTATTATGCTGGACGTCGACTCAAAAATGTTACATTTGAAGACAATTTATAGGACAGCCCATGACTGGAAACAAAGTTGCTTATAAAGGGGACACCTGCCCAGCCTGAGTATATTCCACTACCATCACTGCGCCCCAGGCATAGGGTGCTGGAGCTAAATGCTCTCTGAAAAGGACAGATCAAAAATATTATCTCAGAGGGGATTATTCATTTTCAGGTCTCACATGGAAACATTCCCAGTCTGGAAAGAGGATAGATCCATTGCCCTACACAGTCTATACTAGAAACACCTTCATACAACTTTATTGTCCTCCTGTCTCCTGCTGCTGCAATCAATCCAAGTGCAGAAAACCTGTATTACATGATATAGGGGCGAGGGTGTCTGACCCACATGTAGCTGGATTTAGCACATAACAAGCGCTGTTCTGTACTGAGATATATACCTCATACATGGCGGTAGATCTATCCTTCACATAGAAGCAGAACCTTATCCCATAGGTTTCCATTCTACAACAGCAAAGCTGGGATAGAGACAGCGACATTATGCATAGGGGGCAGTATTATAGTAGTTATATTGCTGTACATAGGGGGCAGTATTATAGTAGTTACATTCTTGTACATAGGGGGCAGTATTATAGTAGTTATATTCCTGTACATAGGGGGCAGTATTATAGTAGTTATATTCCTGTACATAGGGGGCAGTATTATCGTAGTTATATTCTTGTACATAGGGGGCAGTATTATAGTAGTTATATTCTTGTACATAGGGGGAGTATTATAGTAGTTATATTCCTGTACATAGGGGGCAGTATTATAGTAGTTATATTATTGTACATAGGGGGAAGTATTATAGTAGTTATATTCCTGTACATAGGGGGCAGTATTATAGTAGTTATATTCCTGTACATAGGGGGCAGTATTATAGTAGTTATATTCCTGTACATAGGAGGCAGTATTATATTAGTTATATTCCTGTACATAGGGGGCAGTATTATAGTAGTTATATTCTTGTACATAGGGGGCAGTATTATAGTAGTTATATTCCTGTACATAGGGGGCAGTATTATAGTAGTTATATTCCTGTACATAGGAGGCAGTATTATAGAAGTTATATTCTTGTACATAGGGGGTAGTATTATAGTAGTTATATTCTTGTACATAGGGGCAGTATTATAGTAGTTATATTCTTGTACATAGGGGGCAGTATTATAGTAGTTATATTCCTGTACATAGGGGGCAGTATTATAGTAGTTATATTCCTGTACATAGGGGGCAGTATTATAGTAGTTATATTCTTGTACATAGGGGGCAGTATTATAGTAGTTATATTCTTGTACATAGGGGGCAGTATTATAGTAGTTATATTCTTGTACATAGGGGGCAGTATTATAGTAGTTATATTCCTGTACATAGGGGGCAGTATTATAGTAGTTATATTCTTGTACATAGGGGGCAGTATTATAGTAGTTATATTCCTGTACATAGGGGGCAGTATTATAGTAGTTATATTCTTGTACATAGGGGGCAGTATTATAGTAGTTATATTCTTGTACATAGGGGGCAGTATTATAGTAGTTATATTCTTGTACATAGGGGGCAGTATTATAGTAGTTGTATTCCTGTACATAGGGGGCAGTAGTATAGTAGTTATATTCTTGTACATAGGGGGCAGTATTATAGTAGTTATATCCCTGTACATAGGGGGCAGTATTATAGTAGTTATATCCTTGTACATAGGGGCAGTATTATAGTAGTTATATTCTTGTACATAGGGGGCAGTATTATAGTAGTTATATTCTTGTACATAGGGGGCAGTATTATAGTAGTTATAGTCTTGTACATAGGGGCAGTATTATAGTAGTTATAGTCTTGTACATAGGGGGCAGTATTATAGTAGTTATATTCTTGTACATAGGGGGCAGTAGTATAGTAGTTATATTCTTGTACATAGGGGGCAGTAGTATAGTAGTTATATTCTTGTACATAGGGGGCAGTAGTATAGTAGGTATGTATATTGTTGTACACAGTGACAGTGTTGTGGTGGATATATTCATGGCAGCTGGTAAGGTTGATGATAGAAAGTCATTATATAAAGGACTGCACAGTCTGTAAACAGGACATCATCTGGAGAGGATTGTGCCAGTCCATTATAATATTACTGTAATGTTACCCGTCCTTATGCCAGAGGTACAATCTGTACCATTTTGTGCCCAAAGGAAAATCTCTTGCCAAGGACATTGTGCTACAGGGCAGGTCGTCTACAATTCACTGTGATCATTGCCCCTGGGGTCAGGCTCTGGAAGGGATTGCATTTATAGTTACTTAATAATACCACTAAACACGTGGTCACGTGGTAATAATATGTATAATTAATGATGAATTGTGCACCACACAGAATTCGAGTTTCACACTCATGTAGCGGCACTGACTACTCACCTCTACAGACAACAACAGGAAACCGAAAGATTCCACATGAAATATCACAAACTCATTGTGTGTAGCAATAATCTACATTCTCCATATCATACACTGCGCCTGTATAATACAATATGCATCATGTACCACAATAAGGTCCAGTATGGTTTTATAGTGCACAATCATGTGACCTCTGCTCCTCCACTAAGAGTCAGGTGTTCAGACCAACACAAGTCACTAAATGTAATAATGCAAGAAGAAAACTTCATTACACAAGTTCCTGACCACCAGCCAAGCAGCTGCTCACAGCTTCATCCACTGCAATACAGATAAGGAAATATACAAAGAGGAAGGAACCGGACCTCCCCGAATTATCCTGTACCAGACCTCCATTACTACATGAGGAGCTCACATATAAAGTACCCACAGAAAGACCCTGAAAAGGAAACTCCCAACAAGACTAGAATATAACTACTATAATACTGCCCCCTATGTACAAGAATATAACTACTATAATACTGCCCCCTATGTACAAGAATATAACTACTATAATACTGCCCCCTATGTACAAGAATATAACTACTATAATACTGCCCCCTATGTACAGGAATATAACTACTATAATACTGCCCCCTATGTACAAGGATATAACTACTATAATACTGCCCCCTATGTACAGGAATATAACTACTATAATACTGCCCCCTATGTACAGGAATATAACTACTGTAATACTGCCCCCTATGTACAAGAATATAACTACTATAATACTGCCCTCTATGTACAGGAATATAACTACTATAATACTGCCCCCTATGTACAGGAATATAACTACTATAATACTGCCCCCTATGTACAAGAATATAACTACTATAATACTGCCCCCTATGTACAGGAATATAACTACTATAATACTGCCCCCTATGTACAGGAATATAACTACTATAATACTGCCCCCTATGTACAAGAATATAACTACTATAATACTGCCCCCTATGTATAAGACTATAACTACTATAATACTGCCCCCTATGTACAAGAATATAACTACTATAATACTGCCCCCTATGTACAAGAATATAACTACTATAATACTGCCCCCTATGTACAGGAATATAACTACTATAATACTGCCCCCTATGTACAAGAATATAACTACTATAATACTGCCCCCTATGTACAAGAATATAACTACTATAATACTGCCCCTATGTACAAGAATATAACTACTATAATACTGCTCCCTATGTACAAGAATATAACTACTATAATACTGCCCCCTATGTACAAGAATATAACTACTATAATACTGCTCCTATGTACAGGAATATAACTACTATAATACTGCTCCTATGTACACGAATATAACTACTGTAATACTGCCCCTATGTACAAGAATATAACTACTATAATACTGCCCCCTATGTACAGGGATATAACTACTATAATACTGTCCCCTATGTACAGGAATATAACTACTATAATACTGCCCCCTATGTACAAAAATATAACTACTATAATACTGTCCCCTATGTACAGGAATATAACTACTATAATACTGCCCCCTATGTACAAGAATATAACTACTATAATACTGCCCCCTATGTACAAGAATATAACTACTATAATACTGCCCCCTATGTACAAGAATATAACTACTATAATACTGCCCCCTATGTACAAAAATATAACTACTATAATACTGCCCCCTATGTACAGGAATATAACTACTATAATACTGCCCCTTATGTACAAGAATATAACTACTATAATACTGTCCCATATGTAAAGGAATATAACTACTATAATACTGCCCCCTATGTACAGGAATATAACTACTATAATACTTTCCCCTATGTACAGGAATATAACTACTATAATACTGCCCCCTATGTACAAAAATATAACTACTATAATACTGCCCCCTATGTACAAGAATATAACTACTATAATACTGCCCCCTATGTACAAGAATATAACTACTATAATACTGCCCCCTATGTACAGGAATATAACTACTATAATACTGCCCCATATGTACAAGAATATAACTACTATAATACTGCCCCCTATGTACAGGAATATAACTACTATAATACTGCCCTCTATGTACAAGAATATAACTACTATAATACTGCCCTCTATGTACAGGAATATAACTACTACAATACTGCCCCTATGTACAAGAATATAACTCCTATAATACTGTCCCCTATGTACAAGAATATAACTACTACAATACTGCCCCTATGTACAAGAATATAACTACTATAATACTGCCCCTATGTACAAGAATATAACTACTATAATACTGCTCCCTATGTACAAGAATATAACTACTATAATACTGCCCCCTATGTACAAGAATATAACTACTATAATACTGCTCCTATGTACAGGAATATAACTACTATAATACTGCTCCTATGTACACGAATATAACTACTGTAATACTGCCCCTATGTACAAGAATATAACTACTATAATACTGCCCCCTATGTACAGGGATATAACTACTATAATACTGCCCCCTATGTACAGGAATATAACTACTATAATACTGCCCCCTATGTACAAAAATATAACTACTACAATACCGTCCCCTATGTACAGGAATATAACTACTATAATACTGCCCCCTATGTACAAAAATATAACTACTATAATACTGTCCCCTATGTACAGGAATATAACTACTATAATACTGCCCCCTATGTACAAGAATATAACTACTATAATACTGCCCCCTATGTACAAGAATATAACTACTATAATACTGCCCCCTATGTACAAGAATATAACTACTATAATACTGCCCCCTATGTACAAAAATATAACTACTATAATACTGCCCCCTATGTACAGGAATATAACTACTATAATACTGCCCCTTATGTACAAGAATATAACTACTATAATACTGTCCCATATGTAAAGGAATATAACTACTATAATACTGCCCCCTATGTACAGGAATATAACTACTATAATACTTTCCCCTATGCACAGGAATATAACTACTATAATACTGCCCCCTATGTACAAAAATATAACTACTATAATACTGCCCCCTATGTACAAGAATATAACTACTATAATACTGCCCCCTATGTACAAGAATATAACTACTATAATACTGCCCCCTATGTACAGGAATATAACTACTATAATACTGCCCCATATGTACAAGAATATAACTACTATAATACTGCCCCCTATGTACAGGAATATAACTACTATAATACTGCCCTCTATGTACAAGAATATAACTACTATAATACTGCCCTCTATGTACAGGAATATAACTACTACAATACTGCCCCTATGTACAAGAATATAACTACTATAATACTGTCCCTATGTACAAGAATATAACTACTATAATACTGTCCCCTATGTACAAGAATATAACTACTATAATACTGCCCCTATGTACAAGAATATAACTACTATAATACTGCCCTCTATGTACAGGAATATAACTACTACAATACTGCCCTCTATGTACAGGAATATAACTACTACAATACTGCCCCTATGTACAAGAATATAACTACTATAATACTGTCCCCTATGTACAAGAATATAACTACTATAATACTGCCCCTATGTACAAGAATATAACTACTATAATACTGCCCCCTATGTACAGGAATATAACTACTATAATACTGCCCCTTATGTACAAGAATGTAACTACTATAATACTGCCCCCTATGTACAAGAATATAACTACTATAATACTGCCCCCTATGTACAGGAATATATCTACTATAATACTGCCCCCTATGTACAAGAATATAACTACTATAATACTGTCCCATATGTAAAGGAATATAACTACTATAATACTGCCCCCTATGTACAAGAATATAACTACTATAATACTGCCCCCTATGTACAGGAATATAACTACTATAATACTGCCCTCTATGTACAAGAATATAACTACTATAATACTGCCCTCTATGTACAGGAATATAACTACTACAATACTGCCCCTATGTACAAGAATATAACTACTATAATACTGTCCCCTATGTACAAGAATATAACTACTATAATACTGCCCCTATGTACAAGAATATAACTACTATAATACTGCCCCCTATGTACAAGAATATAACTACTATAATACTGCCCCCTATGTACAAGAATATAACTACTATAATACTGCCCCCTATGTACAAGAATATAACTACTATAATACTGCCCCCTATGTACAGGAATATATCTACTATAATACTGCCCCCTATGTACAAGAATATAACTACTATACTACTGCCCCCTATGTACAAGAATATAACTACTATAATACTGCCTCCTATGTACAAGAATATAACTACTATAATACTGCCCTATGTACAGGAATATAACTACTATAATACTGCCCCCCTATGTACAGGAATATAACTACTATAATACTGCCCTATGTACAGGAATATAACTACTATAATACTGCCTCCTATGTACAAGAATATAACTACTATAATACTGCCCCCCTATGTACAAGAATATAACTACTATAATACTGTCCCATATGTAAAGGAATATAACTACTATAATACTGCCCCCTATGTACAAGAATATAACTACTATAATACTGCCCCCTATGTACAGGAATATAACTACTATAATACTGCCCTCTATGTACAAGAATATAACTACTATAATACTGCCCTCTATGTACAGGAATATAACTACTACAATACTGCCCCTATGTACAAGAATATAACTACTATAATACTGTCCCCTATGTACAAGAATATAACTACTATAATACTGCCCCTATGTACAAGAATATAACTACTATAATACTGCCCCTATGTACAAGAATATAACTACTATAATACTGTCCCCTATGTACAAGAATATAACTACTATAATACTGCCCCTATGTACAAGAATATAACTACTATAATACTGCCCCCTATGTACAAGAATATAACTACTATAATACTGCCCCCTATGTACAAGAATATAACTACTATAATACTGCCCCCTATGTACAAGAATATAACTACTATAATACTGCCCCCTATGTACAGGAATATATCTACTATAATACTGCCCCCTATGTACAAGAATATAACTACTATACTACTGCCCCCTATGTACAAGAATATAACTACTATAATACTGCCTCCTATGTACAAGAATATAACTACTATAATACTGCCCTATGTACAGGAATATAACTACTATAATACTGCCCCCCTATGTACAGGAATATAACTACTATAATACTGCCCTATGTACAGGAATATAACTACTATAATACTGCTCCCTATGTACAAGAATATAACTACTATAATACTGCCCCCTATGTACAGGAATATAACTACTATAATACTGCCCCCTATGTACAGGAATATAACTACTATAATACTGCCCCCTATGTACAGGAATATAACTACTATAATACTGCCCCCTATCTACAGGAATATAACTACTATAATACTGCCCCTATGTACAGGAATATAACTACTATAATACTCCCCCCTATGTACAAGAATATAACTACTATAATACTGCCCCCTATGTACAGGAATATAACTACTATAATACTGCCCCCTATGTACAGGAATATAACTACTATAATACTGCCCCCTATGTACAAGAATATAACTACTATAATACTGCCCCCTATGTACAGGAATATAACTACTATAATACTGCCCCCTATGTACAGGAATATAACTACTATAATACTGCCCCCTATGTACAAGAATATAACTACTATAATACTGCCCCCTATGTACAGGAATATAACTACTATAATACTGCCCTCTATGTACAAGAATATAACTACTATAATACTGCCCCATATGTACAAGAATATAACTACTATAATACTGCCCCTATGTACAAGAATATAACTACTATAATACTGCCCCTATGTACAGGAATATAACTACTATAATACTGCCCCCTATGTACAAGAATATAACTACTATAATACTGCCCCCTATGTACAGGAATATAACTACTATAATACTGCCCCCTATACTTTTACTGCCTGGCCCTAGCATCTGCTGACTGTTCTGGGGGAGATTATGTATAGGGGTAGCGCCTGGTGATTCTCCGTAGAGGATTCCCAGATCCCTGTGCAGAGGTTAAAGGGTGAATACAATGTGACTCCCTACACAATACTCTCAGTAATCCTGTTGCATATCAGTCTAGTGGCACATTCCGCCATATATAATGTACTGCTAGAATATAGGTGCTGGTTATAGTGATGGACGCTGTGGGTTACCCAGTGATGCAGGAAGTGAGTAGGATGCAGTATACGCCATATACGGTTATACTCACTATCTCTCTCATTTTCCCACAACCCCCCTCTTCTTCCCCATTGATGCTTTCAGGGTAATTGACCTCATTTATCGTCCATAAACACCTCCCGGGGATTATCTGGGATCCCATGCTAGTACTACGTCCGGTTTTATGGAGATGTTTTATAAGTTGTATAAAGTGCAGCAGATAAGAGGGGGGGGGGGGTCACATCTGCGGTGCGGGGGCTATTAATAGCTGGGGGCTGGCTGCTATATGGCCACATGGTGCCAAGTCATGGATGCGCCTTTGTGTCACGGTGGAATGCAGCTAATCCGGCGGAGTCGTATCTGATATCTGCACTATATATAAATATACAGTCAACAAGGCGGAGCTTAATATCTCACCTGAGGAAGGGTTACTGTATCACATTATTCCCATATCACATGGATCTTCAGTGGTTTTAATGAGACGGAATATGAATGCATCATCCGGGGACCTGATGGCACTAATTTGGTCACTATATTACACTATGATGTATTCACCATATGGCGCTATTATGGAGCATGCAAGTATTATTTAGGAACATATATACAGCACAGACCAAAAGTCTGCACACACCTTCTCATGAATTATCTTATGTGGAATTATAGACTTACCAAAAAAGTGTAAAACACCTGAAAATCTGTCTTATATTCCAGGTCCTTGTGCTGTGATCACTGCTCTGCACAGTCTTGGCTTCTCTTGAGGAGATACAAGAGGTAGTCACCTGGAGAGGTTCTCACATCACAGGTGCCCTGTCAGCGGGATTGCTCGCCTTATAAATAGGGTTGGGGTATCAGTTGTGTTGTGCAGGAGTCAGGTGGATACACGGCTGATCATCCTACTGAATAGACTGGTAGAATTTGTATTATGGCTAGAAATAGCAGCTAAATAAGTCACCTCTGCTGCGGAGGAGAAGAGTCGCCTGTGCTGCAGAGGAGAAGAGTCGCCTGTGCTGCGTAAGGAGAAGAGTCGCCTGTGCTGCGTAAGGAGAAGAGTCGCCTGTGCTGCAGAGGAGAAGAGTCGCCTGTGCTGCAGAGGAGAAGAGTCGCCTGTGCTGCGTAAGGAGAAGAGTCGCCTGTGCTGCGTAAGGAGAAGAGTCGCCCGTGCTGCAGAGGAGAAGAGTCGCCTGTGCTGCGTAAGGAGAAGAGTCGCCTGTGCTGCAGAGGAGAAGAGTCGCCTGTGCTGCAGAGGAGAAGAGTCGCCCGTGCTGCGTAAGGAGAAGAGTCGCCTGTGCTGCGTAAGGAGAAGAGTCGCCTGTGCTGTGGAGGAGAAGAGTCGCCTGTGCTGCGTAAGGAGAAGAGTCGCCCGTGCTGCGTAAGGAGAAGAGTCGCCTGTGCTGCGTAAGGAGAAGAGTCGCCTGTGCTGCGTAAGGAGAAGAGTCGCCTGTGCTGCGTAAGGAGAAGAGTCGCCTGTGCTGCGTAAGAAGAGTCGCCTGTGCTGCGTAAGGAGAAGAGTCGCCTGTGCTGCGTAAGGAGAAGAGTCGCCTGTGCTGCGTAAGGAGAAGAGTCGCCTGTCCTGCGGAGGAGAAGAGTCGCCTGTCCTGCAGAGGAGAAGAGTCGCCCGTGCTTCATAAGGAGAAGAGTCGCCCGTGCTGCGGAGGAGAAGAGTCGCCTGTCCTGCGGAGGAGAAGAGTCGCCTGTGCTGCGTAACGAGAAGAGTCGCCTGTGCTGCGTAAGGAGAAGAGTCGCCCGTGCTGCGTAAGGAGAAGAGTCGCCCGTGCTGCGTAAGGAGAAGAGTCGCCCGTGCTGCGTAAGGAGAAGAGTCGCCCGTGCTGCGTAAGGAGAAGAGTCGCCCGTGCTGCGTAAGGAGAAGAGTCGCCTGTGCTGTGGAGGAGAAGAGTCGCCTGTGCTGCGTAAGGAGAAGAGTCGCCCGTGCTGCGTAAGGAGAAGAGTCGCCTGTGCTGCGTAAGGAGAAGAGTCGCCTGTGCTGCGTAAGGAGAAGAGTCGCCTGTGCTGCGTAAGGAGAAGAGTCGCCTGTGCTGCGTAAGAAGAGTCGCCTGTGCTGCGTAAGGAGAAGAGTCGCCTGTGCTGCGTAAGGAGAAGAGTCGCCTGTGCTGCGTAAGGAGAAGAGTCGCCTGTCCTGCGGAGGAGAAGAGTCGCCTGTCCTGCGGAGGAGAAGAGTCGCCCGTGCTTCATAAGGAGAAGAGTCGCCCGTGCTGCGGAGGAGAAGAGTCGCCTGTCCTGCGGAGGAGAAGAGTCGCCTGTGCTGCGTAACGAGAAGAGTCGCCTGTGCTGCGTAAGGAGAAGAGTCGCCCGTGCTGCGTAAGGAGAAGAGTCGCCCGTGCTGCGTAAGGAGAAGAGTCGCCCGTGCTGCGTAAGGAGAAGAGTCGCCCGTGCTGCGTAAGGAGAAGAGTCGCCCGTGCTGCGTAAGGAGAAAAGTCGCCTGTGCTGCAGAGGAGAAGAGTCGCCTGTGCTGCAGAGGAGAAGAGTCGCCTGTGCTGCAGAGGAGAAGAGTCGCCTGTGCTGCGTAAGGAGAAGAGTCGCCTGTGCTGCGTAAGGGGAAGAGTCGCCTGTGCTGCGTAAGGAGAAGAGTCGCCTGTGCTGCGTAAGGAGAAGAGTCGCCTGTGCTGCGTAAGGAGAAGAGTCGCCTGTGCTGCGTAAGGAGAAGAGTCGCCTGTGCTGCGTAAAGAGAAGAGTCGCCTGTGCTGCGGAGGAGAAGAGTCGCCCGTGCTGCGGAGGAGAAGAGTCGCCCGTGCTGCGGAGGAGAAGAGTCGCCCAGGCTGCATAAGGAGAAGAGTCGCCCGGGCTGCGGAGGAGAAGAGTTGCCCCTGCTGCGTAAGGAGAAGAGTCGCCTGTGTTGCGTAAGGAGAAGAGTCGCCTGTGTTGCGTAAGGAGAAGAGTCGCCTGTGCTGCGGAGGAGAAGTGTCGCCTGTGCTGCGTATGGAGAAGAGTCGCCTGTGCTGCAGAGGAGAAGAGTCGCCCGGGCTGTGTAAGGAGAAGAGTCGCCCGGGCTGCAAAAGGAGAAGAGTCGCCCGGGCTGCGGAGGAGAAGAGTTGCCCCTGCTGCGGAGGAGAAGAGTTGCCTCTGCTGCGGAGCATAAGTTCATCCGAGTCACCAGCCTCAGAAATCGCAGGTAACAGCAGCTCAGATTAGAGAGCAGGTCACTGCCGCACAGAGGTCTTGCAGCAGACACATCTCTACAACAACTGGTAAGAGAAGAGCTTCATGGTAACATCACTGCTAGGAAACAGCTGCTAAGGACAGCACCAAGCACCAGAGACACAAGGAATGGACATTACACCAAAGAAATCTGGGCGTTGGTCTCATGAGTCCAAATGTGAAAACATTGGTTCCAACCTCCGGGTCTTTGAGTGATGCAGAGAAGGTAAAGGAACTTACTGTACATGCCTGGTCCCCACTGTGAAGCCTGGAGGAGGAGGTGTGACACTGTTGGGTTATAACGAGCCGTGCACCTGTGTGACCTCACATGACCAGGGATATAACGAGCCGTGCACCTGTGTGACATCACATGACCAGGGATATAACGAGCCGTGCACCTGTGTGACATCACATGACCAGGGATATAACGAGCCGTGCACCTGTGTGACATCACATGACCAGTAATATAACGAGCCGCGCACCTGTGTGACATCACATGACTAGGGATATAACGAGCTGTGCACCTGTGTGACCTCACATGACCAGGGATATAACGAGCCATGCACCTGTGGGACATCACATGACCAGGGATATAATGAGCCGTGCACCTGCGTGACATCACATGACCAGGGATGTAACGAGCCGTGCTCCTGTGTGACATCACATGACCAGGGATATAACGAGCCGTGCACCTGTGTGACATCACATGACCAGGGATATAACGAGCCGTGCACCTGTGTGACAGCACATGACCAGGGATATAACGAGCCGTGCACCTGTGTGACATCACATGACCAGGGATATAACGAGCCGTGCACCTGCGTGACATCACATGACCAGGGATGTAACGAGCCGTGCTCCTGTGTGACATCACATGACCAGGGATATAGCGAGCCGCGCACCTGTGTGACATCACATGACCAGGGATATAATGAGCCGTGCGCCTGTGTGACATCACATGACCAGGGATATAACGAGCCGTGCACCTGTGTGACACCACATGACCAGGGATATAACGAGCCGTGCACCTGTGTGACATCACATGACCAGGGATATAATGAGCCGTGCACCTGTGTGACATCACATGACCAGGGATATAACGAGCCGTGCACCTGTGTGACATCACATGACCAGGGATATATAACGAGCCGTGGACCTGTGTGACATCACATGACCAGGGATATAACGAGCTATGCACCTGTGTGACATCACATGACCAGGGATATAACGAGCCGTGCACCTGTGTGACCTCACATGACCAGGGATATAACGAGCCGTGCACCTGTGTGACATCACATGACCAGGGATATAACGAGCTATGCACCTGTGTGACATCACATGACCAGGGATATAACGAGCCGTGCTCCTGCGTGACATCACATGACCAGGGATATAACGAGCCGTGCACCTGTGTGACATCACATGACCAGGGATATAACGAGCCGTGCACCTGTGTGACATCACATGACCAGGGATATAACGAGCTATGCACCTGTGTGACATCACATGACCAGGGATATAACGAGCCGTGCTCCTGCGTGACATCACATGACCAGGGATATAACGAGCCGTGCACCTGTGTGACATCACATGACCAGGGATATAACGAGCCGTGCACCTGTGTGACATCACATGACCAGGGATATAACGAGCTATGCACCTGTGTGACATCACATGACCAGGGAATAGGTGTGCACCTGTGTGACATCACATGACCAGGGAATAGGTGTGCACCTGTGTGACATCACATGCGAGACACTGGTGTTTATACCCAGGAAGTAAACAATGAAGCCTTCTATGGAATGACAGCAAGCAGAGATCTAGAAAACGGTGAGGAAATTATAGAACTTTTCAAAACACAAACAATACTAATTATTTCCTCAAAGTGGACGACCCCTTCCACAGGCATCGCCTGGACATCTCTATGGAGGTCGTGTAACAGCAGAACAGACACGTTACAGACTGGGAAGAACCTAGAAACTCAAGGAAAAACATAAAACATCAGTCGTTCCATGGAAAGAAAGTGCGAGTGTTGTCTCAGCGACTCCTCCCAGTGATTACATCATGGATGATCTCAGGAGGAAGGAAGACGTGATGTCAGGATGGGACAGAACCTACCGGACCTCACACTGTCCAGGAGGTGTAACTGAGGAACCGCCGTGCAGCCAGGACCCCCCTGCCACCTACCCACCAGGGATCAGGCGCAAGTGAAACCCCTTTAATACATAAAATGCAGCTTCAACAGTAACTGAATTAAAGGGAATCCATCACCAGGTGCATCCTCAACATGAAGACTGCAGCTGTAGTGTAACTCAATGCAAAGAGCAAAGAGCACAGCAGTGTGAGGGCACACCCCAATGCACTTGGAGAAAACTACAATCTTGGAATATAAATCCAAATTTCACAGTCCTGCTGCTACTAATAAAATACACCAAGGTCTGATTACACAGATCTCCAGGGACAGTACATAACACTGGCTGCAGAGAGCACAGAGCACAGCAGTGTGAGGTGTAATTACACATCTCTCCAGGGACAGTACATAACACTGGCTGCAGAGAGCACAGAGCACAGCAGTGTGAGGTCTGATTACACATCTCTCCAGGGACAATACATAGCACTGGCTGCAGAGAGCACAGAGCACAGCAGTGTGAGGTCTCATTACACATCTCTCCAGGGACAATACATAACACTGGCTGCAGAGAGCACAGAGCACAGCAGTGTGAGGTCTGATTACACATCTCTCCAGGGACAATACATAACACTGGCTGCAGAGAGCACAGAGCACAGCAGTGTGAGGTCTGATTACACTTCTCTCTGGGGACAATACATAACACTGGGTGCAGAGAGCACAGAGCACAGCAGTGTGAGGTATGATTACACATCTCTCCAGGAGCAATACATAACACTGGCTGCAGAGAGCACAGAGCACAGCAGTGTGAGGTCTGATTACACATCTCTCCAGGGACAGTACATAACACTGGCTGCAGAGAGCACAGAGCACAGCAGTGTGAGGTCTGATTACACAGATCTCCAGGGACAATACATAACACTGGCTGCAGTCTACATGGTTCTGCTGATACACTCCATTTAAATGGACTTAGCTTTTACTCTATTGTTCTCTGTTATCAGCTTCTTGAGGCTGAAGAGAAGCTGGCACTAGTTGGGAGCGGTCACTTCTAGGCTGGATAGGATCACCCAACTTTCCATCAAAGATAGTGAGTTGTAGAGGATCTACTTCTCATGGAGGTTCTGCAGCAGCTGTGATGTGCCCTCCTCCATATAGTCAGAGCGCCCCTATAATAACCTCCATATAGTCAGAGCGCCCCCACCATAGGCCAGGAGTAGTGAGACCCCATGGGCGTCATACAGTATAATGAGATGTATAGGGGCGGTGTAGCCTCACATGTATGGACAGGTCCAGGCGCATGTCCTAGGGGCAGCGATCCCGCTCTGGACTCATCGCTGACATTCCAGGAATGGATCCAAGCCTGGAGCTGATCCGTCCTGCTGTGCTCTATTCTGGGTGTAGTATTAACAACAGAGACCCCCGGACCCTGATATTAGTCACCTGTGGTCAGTACAAAGGGGTTCAGCTGTTCCTATATGACTGTCCCCTTACTTATACAATGTCATAAGGATCCCTCAACAATTAACAGATCACAAAGTGATCCCCCAAGAACCCCCAGGGATCACATGTAATCTATGGGGGATCCCGGAACTAAGTGTATGCAGCGCCCCTACAGGTGAAAGGAAACATAACACAGAACCCATTCACATCAGTTCTGATTGTCCTTATAATCCGGTCCTCCAGAGCAAGAGACCCCCCCCCTGTCCAAGAGGTCCCAGCCCCCTAATAATGCAAAATCTACACCCATGGGTTTCCTCAATCAGTGATGGGTGCACAAAGAGCCGGCTCATTCGCGTGAACGACGTAAGCCGACTCACCTCAGTGAGTCGATGGCTCACTAAACCCCGCCTTAAACAGCTTACCACGCCCCCTTTAACCTTTTAAAATTGGGTTAAAAGTGGTGTGGTGTGGGGTGACTGACTGACTGGCCTGGGTCTCACTATTATATATTTAATAGGGATCTGTTCAGGGGACAGAAGAGCCGGCTCTTCTTACTGAGCGGAGCCTAATGAGCCAGCTCTCTAAGGAGGGCCGGAAACTATTCTCAATTATAACCCTCTCAGAAAGGTTTTTACAGACATTAGGACCCCCTCAGAATGAAAAAGCAAACTGTTGTGAACTAGAGACAGTCCTCACACTGCTGTGCTCTTTGCTCTAGGCATTAAATTGTTACACTGCCCTACCCTCTGCTGTGAGTGACTGCTGTGGTATCTAACCAGAAGCCTACCAAAGGTTTTACTTTGGAAGGAAGAGGGGACGGGCCGTAGAACAGTTCATTGCAGAGAGCTAATAGCACAGGAGTGTCAGGGCTATCCTGGAATAATAATCCATATTTCACAGTCCTGCTTCTACTTACAGCATACACAGGGAAGACATGATTACGCATTTCTCCAGGAACAATACATAACACTGGCTGAACAGAGCACAGCAGTGTGAGGACACCCCCAGTGCGATTGGAGAAACTACAATCCTGGAATGTAAATCCATATTTCACAGTCCTGCTGCTACTAACAACATACACAAAGGTCTGATTACGAATCTGACGCTGGACATCTGGTGATTGGAAATTTTAGGGCGGGATTACGGGATCCTGCAAGAAGTTTTTACGATTCAACTTTACAATCAGCGAACTTTGGGTAAGATAGAGATGTGGCTGCGCTCTGGTTTCATCATGAGATGTCAGAGGGCGTCACATGTCTCGCCCGGCGCTGGGGAAGTGGGTCAGGTGCTGATCACATGTCAGGGATTTACCTGCCTGGCTCTACACACGCAGTCATGTGACCTCACATCCGTGTAAATACGTGGGAATATGAAGTGACACAAATAGGGAGTTTTTGAACCTACCAAGATATTAATAATGGAGATGAGGGGTCGTCAGAAGTTACAACAATGTAAATATAAGGAAAATAAATCAAAGCAAAAGTGTCCTGGAGCCTGGGGTGACCATGAGACAATGTGCAACCACACGGGACGGACACTGATGTGACTGTGCAGCACAGAGGTAAGTGATCACCAGTGCATTATATTGTGTAGAACCACAAGTCACAGCAAGACCTAGGATAAGTACACTGTCCTGTCCCCAAGTGTCAGCGTGTCCCTGTCCTGTGCCCCCAAGTATCAGCGTGTCCCTGTCCTGTGCCCCCAAGTATCAGCGTGTCCCTGTCCTGTGCCCCCAAGTGTCAGCGTGTCCCTGTCCTGTGCCCCCAAGTATCAGCGTGTCCCTGTCCTGTGCCCCCAAGTGTCAGCGTGTCCCTGTCCTGTCCCCCAAGTGTCAGCGTGTCCCTGTCCTGCCCCCCCAAGTGTCAGCGTGTCCCTGTCCTGCACCCCAAGTGTCAGCATGTCCCTGTCCCCCAAGTGTCAGCGTGTCCCTGTCCTGTGCCCCCAAGTATCAGCGTGTCCCTGTCCTGTGCCCCCAAGTGTCAGCGTGTCCCTGTCCTGTGCCCCCAAGTATCAGCGTGTCCCTGTCCTGTCCCCCAAGTGTCAGCATGTCCCTGTCCTGTCCCCCAAGTGTCAGCGTGTCCCTGTCCTGTCCCCCCAAGTGTCAGCGTGTCCCTGTCCTGTCCCCCAAGTGTCAGCATGTCCCTGTCCTGTCCCCCAAGTGTCAGCGTGTCCCTGTCCTGTCCCCCAAGTGTCAGCGTGTCCCTGTCCTGTCCCCCAAGTGTCAGCGTGTCCCTGTCCTGTCCCCCAAGTATCAGAGTGTCCCTGTCCCCCAAGTGTCAGCGTGTCCCTGTCCAGCAATCAGAGTTTCATTGCCTAATACTTATAGTATCCTTATAACCCGTGTGACTTTATTTTGTGAACTAATACTGGGACTAATCACTTATTCTGTTCTATGTGAAATTCACTTTTGCACCGGGTTCTCATGCTGGGACATTACACAGATGTAGCAGAGCTGAATTTGGTATAGCAGAGTCTCCACGATATGGTCACTGTGATTTTATATAAGACTGAGGGGTAACCTGTAAGTGACATAGTCTCAGAGTAATTAAGAACATGTTCAGCTCTGCTACATCTCCGCCCCCGCAGTAGTAACCCATCTTCCTGCCCTGTAAACCTGATGCATGTGCTCGCAGCCAGGTCCCACGCGTTCCGCAAACTCACTGACAGCAAAGGAACCCAAACCTACAAGTTCTTACCTCCATTTCCTCTATGACAGGAGGGGCGCGGACCCTGCTGCGCGGAGAAACTTCTAAGACCCTTCTGCCTGGTTACTAAGTCTCAGCGTCTTGTAAGAGTTCTTGCAATTTCCGTTCTCGCCTCCTGTCACTTCACTGCTGTGTCCCAAGGCGGTGAGATACCAGAGCGAGGGGGGACCCAGCCCAGAGACAAGTCCTGCAAAGTGGAGAGAGAGAGGGGAGGACGGAGGGAGGGGAAGCAATCAGTGGTTAAATTTAGACACAAATCTAAACAGATACTGAGTGCAACGCGGAGCAGAGAGGGGCGAGAGCTGAGCTGACCTGCCCATACATGGGGACACCACTACAGAGCATCTCCCATAGCAACGCCTCCATCATCCACCCCGCTACAGACCCACTGCTTCTAATGGGCAACGCTACTGGTTTTACGTGCACCATGTTTTAGTTTCTTCTAGTCCCCCCCTCCCCTCCACAGGATGTACGAAACGTAAAGAAGCCATAACTCAGATAACGGAGAGAGTGACAGGTCGCAGAGCAGCGGATGGGATGGCGTCACAACCTGCAGCATCCGCCGTGACATTAACCACACCGCGCTCCTGTATAATATATCCCCATACAACTGCCACACACCGACCTCGCCCCTAAAAAAATGTAAAAAAATATGAGGGTAGAGGAAAATTGGGCAATAAAGTGAAAATTCTATTCCAAATTCAGTGCAGGATTTTATGGCAAATATTATAAAAAAAAGAAATGTATTTTACTAAATCTATTTCTATAGCTTTTTCTTTGATTCATTTTTCAGTACTTAAAAAACGCAATTCAAACGCAGCGTGTAAATGCGTCCTCTGCTACCGTCGTCCAGTCTGAACACGGATCAGAAAACACAGCAGCACAAATCTCTCTTCCTGCTGGTTTCTTACATTTTACTTGCACCGATACAATGTATCAGTCTGAGGTTGGAGACTGGATACAAATGTAACAAAGCGTCTGCTGTCGGTGGATGAGATCCGCTCTGCTATCAGGGCCTATAATTAGCTCTGTATATTTTAGTTGGGGTTCCCTGAGGTTGGAGACGTGAGAGAGTTTCATGTCTTCCTCAGTTCTGCGACCAGGTGAATACTTCATGTATCTCTGCCCGGAGGTGTTACCTGAGTACCATCAGCCTCCGGACCCCAGCGGTTGGGATGAGGTGATGTGTATCACATTATGGGGCTCCAAAACTAATCCTCCTCACAGTTTAGGGCGACTACAGGGTAAAATTCATCCAAACTTCCCCAAACACATTTATGCGCCTCTCAGCCAAGTGTAAATATGCCTTTAATAAGGGAAGGAGGGTGCACCACTACTGCCCCTCCCCTCTACTCAGAGTGACTGCTGCCTTATTTTACCAGACAGCTTTTACTCAGGGCAGAGGGGAAGGGCTTAGGGGTATTACTGCAGAATTAGGACACATACACCCATAATACTCATGGAGAATATACATCCATATATCACAGTCCTGCTGCTACTAACAACATGCAGAAAGGTCAAATTACACATCTCTCCAGGGACAATACATAACACTGGCTGGAGAGAGCACAGAGCACAGCAGTGTGAGGTGTGATTACACATCTCTCCAGGGACAATACATAACACTGGCTGGAGAGAGCACAGAGCACAGCAGTGTGAGGACATACCCTTAGTCACTTGGGGGAAACTACAGTCCTGGAATATACAAACATATCTATCCAGGGACAATACATAGCACTGCCTGCAGAGAGCACAGAGCACAGCAGTGTGAGGACACAACCCCAGTGCACTTGGAGGATCTACAATGCTGGAATATAAATCCATATTTCCCAGTCCTGCTGCTACTAACATGAGACACAAAGGTCTGATTACACATCTCTTCAAGGAAAATACATAACACTGCCTGCACAGCACAGAGCACAGCAGTGTGAGGACACACCCTTAATGCCCTTGGGGAAGCTACAATCCAGAAATTTAAATAAATATTTCACAGTCCTGCTGCTACATTCCCTTTCCAGACCCTCTGCTCTTCTTCTTCTGTGGATTTGCAGGTGAACACTTATTTTTGTCTTTTTTCTCTCCATTTGGGCCTGGCCTGTGCTCAGTCTTAGGAGGTGACATAGCTGGAAGCTTGTGGTCAGACGTCCTCACATCTGGGTGGAACAGGAACCACTTCAACTTTACAAGAGAAATGTGACGAGCGCAAATCTGCAGGTCTTTTTGTTCCTTTCACAAATGAAATTCTAAAAGAAATAATAAATCTAAAATAATAAAGTAATAATTTGTTGCACACGTATAGAGGAGGGGAGGGAGATCTCCCTTGGTGCTGGGCAGCCTGATGATTGATTAATACTTGCTTTCTAAACCTTCATGTGTGATGGTACGGATGATAGGTGTGATAATACGGATGATAGGTGTGATAATACATATGATACGTGTAGTGGTATGGATGATATATGGTGTGAATTATATGTGTGATATACGGATGACGGGGCAGATTTACTTACCCGGCCCATTCGCGATCCAGCGGCGCGTTCTCTGCACAGGATTCGGGTCCGGCTGGGATTTAAGATGGTAGTTCCTCCGCCGTCCACCAGGTGGCGCTGCAGCGCCGAAAATAATCTTAACGCCCCGGAATGCACCATCCCATAGAAGGTGAAGGTGAGCGCTCCCCAAGCGACACATTTTCGGTTTTTAAATGCGGCGGTTTTTCCGAATACGTCGGGTTTTCGTTCGGCCACGCCCCCCCCGATTTCTGTCGCGCGCATGCCGGCCCCGATGCGCCACAATCCGATCGCGTGCGCCAAAAAACCGGGGCAATTCATGTACAAGCGGCGCAAATCGGAAATATTCGGGTAACACGTCGGGAAAACGCGAATCGGGCCCTTAGTAAATGACCCCCGATATGTGTCATAATACGGATGATAGGGGTGATGGTATGAATGACAGGTGTGATGTATGGTTGCTAAGGGTGATAACACGGATGATAGGGGTGATGGTATGAATGACAGGTGTGATGTATGGTTGCTAAGGGTGATAACACGGATGATATGTGTGATGAAAGGATGATATGTGTGATAATACAGATGATATGGATGATAGGTGTGATAATAAAGATGGTATGTGTTATGTAGGGATGATAGGTGTGATGTATGGATGATAGGTGTGAGAACACGGATGATATGTGTGATGTATGGAAGATAGGTGTGATAATACGGATGATAGGGCTGATCGTATGAATGATAGGTGTGATGTATGGAGGATAGGGGTGATGGTATGAATGATAGGGGTGATGTATGGATGATAGGTGTAAGAACACGGATGATAGGTGTGATATATGGATGGTAGGTGTGATATCACGGATGATGGGGTAATGGTCTGAATGATATGTGTGATAATACGGATGATAGGGGTGATCGTTTGGATGATAGGTGTGATAATACGGATGATAGGGCTGATGGTATGAATGATAGGTGTGATGTATGGATGATAGGTGTGATAATACGGATGATAGGGGTGATGGTATGGAGGATAGGGGTGATAATACGGATGATAGGGGTAATGGTATGAATGATAGGTGTGATGTATGGATGATAGGTGTGATAATACGAATGATAGGTGTGATAATACGGACGATAGGTGTGATAATACGGATGATAGGTGTGATGTATGGACGATAGGGGTGATAATATGGATAATATGTGAATTCTATCATTACATCTCAGGACAAGTTCCCCTGTCTGTGTGACTCCTCCCCCTGGACTCTCCGCCTGTATCGCAGCATTAGTGCCTTCCCTTGTTCTGTCGGATTAGTAACATCCTGTTTTTGTGTAATTGTGATCAACGTTCTGTAAACCTCACCCAAAAATGACCAGATGTGAGGAAGTCACCAGGGGCCGGACACAGGGGGCGCTGCATCACACTGCAAGATCAGCCATAGGATTAGATACTCTGGACACCATCATACAGTGTATGCCAGGATCACACATGAAAGGTTTAGATACACCAGATAGTACCACACACAAACACTATGTCATGGGCTTAGATACACTGGAGAGTTTCACACATTACATCCTTAGCAGTCAGTATCACACAGGATAGGATTAGATACACAGCTCAGGAGACAGTATCACACAGGATAGGATAAGATACACGGCTCAGCAGACAGTATCACACAGGATAGTATTAGATACACAGCTCAGCAGACAGTATCACACAGGATAAGATTAGATACACAGCTCAGCAGGCAGTATCACACATGATGGGATTAGATACACAGCCCAGCAGACAGTATCACACAGGATAGGATTAGATACACGGCTCAGCAGAGAGTATCACACAGGAGAGGATTAGATACACAGCTCAGCAGACAGTATCACACAGGATAGGATTAGATACACAGCTCAGCAGACAGTATCACACAGGATAGGATAAGATACACGGCTCAGCAGACAGTATCACACAGGATAGTATTAGATACACAGCTCAGCAGACAGTATCACACAGGATAGGATTAGATACACAGCTCAGCAGGCAGTATCACACATGATGGGATTAGATACACAGCCCAGCAGACAGTATCACACAGGATAGGATTAGATACACGGCTCAGCAGAGAGTATCACACAGGAGAGGATTAGATACACAGCTCAGCAGACAGTATCACACAGGATAGGATTAGATACACAGCTCAGCAGACAGTATCACACAGGATAGGATAAGATACACGGCTCAGCAGACAGTATCACACAGGATAGTATTAGATACACAGCTCAGCAGACAGTATCACACAGGATAGGATTAGATACACAGCTCAGCAGACAGTATCACACAGGATAGGATAAGATACACGGCTCAGCAGACAGTATCACACAGGATAGTATTAGATACACAGCTCAGCAGACAGTATCACACAGGATAGGATTAGATACACAGCTCAGCAGGCAGTATCACACATGATGGGATTAGATACACAGCCCAGCAGACAGTATCACACAGGATAGGATTAGATACACGGCTCAGCAGAGAGTATCACACAGGAGAGGATTAGATACACAGCTCAGCAGACAGTATCACACAGGATAGGATTAGATACACAGCTCAGCAGACAGTATCACACAGGATAGGATAAGATACACGGCTCAGCAGACAGTATCACACAGGATAGTATTAGATACACAGCTCAGCAGACAGTATCACACAGGATAAGATTAGATACACAGCTCAGCAGGCAGTATCACACATGATGGGATTAGATACACAGCCCAGCAGACAGTATCACACAGGATAGGATTAGATACACGGCTCAGCAGAGAGTATCACACAGGAGAGGATTAGATACACAGCTCAGCAGACAGTATCACACAGGATAGGATTAGATACACAGCTCAGCAGACAGTATCACACAGGATAGGATAAGATACACGGCTCAGCAGACAGTATCACACAGGATAGTATTAGATACACAGCTCAGCAGACAGTATCACACAGGATAGGATTAGATACACAGCTCAGCAGGCAGTATCACACATGATGGGATTAGATACACAGCCCAGCAGACAGTATCACACAGGATAGGATTAGATACACGGCTCAGCAGAGAGTATCACACAGGAGAGGATTAGATACACAGCTCAGCAGCCAGTATCACACAGGATAGGATTAGATACACAGCTCAGCAGACAGTATCACACAGGATAGGATTAGATACACAGCTCAGCAGACTGTATCACACGGGATAGGATTAGATACACAGCTCAGCAGCCAGTATCACACATTGTATGATTAGATACACAGCTTAGTAGCATCACACAGGATAGGATTAGATACACAGTTTAGCCGACAGTATCACACAGGATAGGATTAGATACAGCAGCTCAGCAGACAGTATCACACAGGAGAGGATTAGATACACAGCTCAGTAGACAATATCAAACAGGATAGCATTAGATACACAGCTCAGCAGTCAGTATCACATAGGATAGGATTAGATACACAGCTCAGCAGTCAGTATCACACAGGATAGAATGAGATACACAGCTCAGCAGTCAGTATCACACAGGATAGAATGAGATACACAGCTCAGCAGACAGTATCACACAGGATAGCATTAGATACACAGCTCAGCAGGCAGTATCACACATAATAGGATTAGATACACAGCTCAGCAGGCAGTATCACACATAGTAGGATTAGATACACAGCACTGTATCCCCCGCATGTTGCGATGTTACGTTTGCTCTGCAGCACAATACATGAATATTTAAATCTCTTGTCATGATAGGGTTAACATATTGGGGGGTATTTATCAGGACTTCTACGCCACTAAATTGTTGTAGAAGCCCTGAAATAATAGCAAATGCTAGAGTATTGCTCGCAATTCCGATTATCTTCCCCTTTCCGCCACCTCCATGACAGGGGGGCTAGAGGTGGGTGCGGCCGGCGGGGGAGCGGGTGCTTTTTACAGGAAATGTTATGCATAGGAACACCCACTTTCATGCAGATCCCCACAATCCCCACCCACTTTTTATAAGATTCCTACAAACCCCACCCACTTTTTATAAGATTCCTACAATCCCCACCCACTATGCGAGCGACACAATCCCACGATAATCCGGATGGGTTGGTAGAATCATATTGGTCTGTAATGAAATAAAGTGAATTAGTCTCACCGGTAATTCTGTTTCCATAAGTCCACCATGACGGCACCTGGAGGTTGCACCTTGACCTTTGGTAGGGACAGGATGTTGCGAAAGTTATAAGGCCCCTCCTCTGCCGCTGTTCCCCAGTGTCTTCCAAATAACCACCGGAGGTTCTGGTAGAGCGCTAGAAGATATTAGCCAGACATCATTAATAACACAGGGCAGGGTATATATAGCCGTCATGGTGGACTTATGGAAACAGAATTACCGGTGAGACTAATTCACTTTTTCCATAGCGTCCCCCATGACGGCACCTGGAGACTTACCAGATAAATAGACTAGGGAGGGACCACGGCCTGGAGAACTTTCCGTCCAAAGCTCAAGTCATGGCTAGAGGGTAGATCCAGGCGGTAGTGTTTTGGGAATGTCGATGTACTTGACCACGTAGCTGCTTTGCAGATCTGGGAGATGGATGCTCCCCGTTTCTCTGCCCAGGAAGTAGCCATAGCTCTGGTAGAATGGGCTGTTATGCTTTCTGAAAGACTCACATCTTGCAGCTGGTAGGATTTAGAGATAGTCTGTTTTATCCACCTAGCAATGGTGGAACTTGATGATTTCTCTCCCTTATTTTTTCCTCCAAACTGAATAAACAAGTTTCTGCACTTTCTGAAAGATTTGGTTCTGTCTAGATAAATTATGACAGCTCTTCTGACATCAAGAGTATGCCAGAGTGCTTCCTTCTCGTTCCTTGGGTTGTTACAAAAGGATGGTAGGACGATTTCCTGATTTCTATGGAAGTCTGAGACTACCTTTGGAAGAAAAGACGTATCTAATTTCAGTACTATTTTGTCTTCCGAGATGATCAGGAAGGGTTCTTTGGAGGATAGGGCCTGAAGTTCTCCAATTCTCCTGGCAGATGTTATGGCCACAAGGAAGGAAGTTTTGAGGGATAGGTCTTTCAGGCTGCATTCCGAGAGTGGTTCGAACGGAGGCTTCGTAAGGGAGTCTAGGACTAGTGATAAGTTCCACTTAGGAATATCGGATCTGATTGTAGGTCGCAGTCTTATGACTGCTTTCATGAACATCTTCACCCACTTGTGCTCTGCTAAGGGGAAGTCAAAACAGGTGCTTAGGGACGATATTTGGACCTTAAGGGTGTTAGGTCTTAACCCTTTAGAAAACCCATCCTGTAAAAAATCAAGAATTTTAGCGATATTTGGTTTGCCTGGAATCGGGGGAAGGTCCTCGCACCAAGATATATACTTTTTCCAGATTTTGTAGTATATTTTGTTGGTGATTGGTTTTCTGCTTGCTATTAGGGTCTGTATGACCTGGTGAGAGATTCCTTTAGCTAGGAGCAATTCCCTTTCAGGAGCCAGGCCGCTAGGTTCAGAAACTTCGGGTCTGGGTAAAGAAGAGGGCCCTGGTGTAGCAGATCCCTTCTGCAGGGAAGGAAGATGGGTCCTGAGATTGCTAATTTTAAAAGTAGTGGGAACCATGGTTTTTTCGGCCAGAATGGTGCTACTAGGATCACTATCGTCTGACTTGATTGAATTTTTTGTAGGATTCTGGAGATTAGGGGAAATGGAGGGAAAGCATATGCTAGATCTGTCTTCCATGACTGGCTTAAGGCATCCAGTCCTAGAGGGTTGTCCTTGGGTGAAATGGAAAAAAATACCTCTATTTGAGTATTCTTTTTTGAAGCGAACAGATCTATTGACGGAGAGCCCCATTTCTGGGTTAGGGAAAGGAAGACTTCCCTGTTCAGGGACCACTCGTGTGGGTCCATCTTTTCTCTGCTCAAGAAATCCGCCGACTGATTTTCTGACCCTTTTAGGAACACCGCTGTTAAGGAGTTTAGGTGATTCTCTGCCCAGGAAAAAATCTTCTTGGTGACCTCCATCAGGTCCGAGGATCTTGTGCCCCCTTGACGGCGAAGATAGGCCACTGTAGTCACGTTGTCTGACAGGATCCTGATATTTTTTACCTGGGTCTTGGGTAGTCTTTTTAGTGTTTCCCACACTGCCGATAGTTCCCTTAGATTTGAAGATTGTCTTCTCATCCAAGGGGACCATGACCCCTGAAGGTAACGGTCTGGTAGAACTGCTCCCCATCCTGAGGAACTGGCATCTGTTTGGATGACCAGGACTGGAGTCGGGTTCCATGGTATTCCCTTTCCTAGATGATGCTGGTGTTTCCACCAGTTTAGAGAATTTTTGACTTCCAGAGGAATGACCTTCTTGAAGTCTAAATGTTCCAAGTTCTTGTCCCAGATTTTTAATGTCCACGCCTGTAGTGTTCTTACATGGAACTGGCTCCATGATACACAGTTTAGGCAAGCTGTTAAGTGACCTAGTAGTCTCATGGCTGATCGGATACTGCATGACTTTTTCTTTTGGAATTTGTCTATGAAAGAGGTAAGGGATTCTCTCTTGTCCTGTGGGAGAAAAGAAGCTTGGCGCCTGGAATCTAACGTCACCCCTAAGAATCTTATCTCCCTCTGGGGGTCTAGATGAGACTTTTGGAGATTTATAATCCAGCCCAGATTTTCCAGGGTTCGGATTGTCCGATCTCTGTGGTTGAGAAGAGTCGGGGTCGAGTCTGCCACTATGAGGAGGTCGTCCAGATATGGAATAATGGAGATACCTTCTTTCCTCAAGAATGCCGTCACTTCTGCCATGATCTTCGTGAAGATTCTTGGGGCTGATGAAATTCCGAAGGGCAAGGCTCTGAACTGAAAGTGGCAGACTTTCCCTTGTGGCGATTCTACCGCGAATCTTAGGAATTTCTGATGATTTTTGTGTATGGGGACATGATAGTAGGCGTCCTTTAGGTCGATGGTGCACATTTGTGCGCCTGGAGGAATTAGTGGGGTGGCTGTCTTCACCGATTCCATCTTGAAATATTTGTATCTTATGTTCTTGTTTAGCCGTCTGAGATTTATGATAAGTCGAAGGGTCCCATTTGGCTTTTTCACAAGAAATAAGGGGGAGTAGAAGCCCTTCTTTTCTTCTTCTTTGGGAACTGTAACAATTACCTTCATTGTTAATAGTTCTTGAAGATTCTTCCATAACTGTGTTGTCATTCTCCGAGATGTTAGGTTGGAGACAAGAAATTTTTGTTGTGGAGGGGAGCTGAATTCTATCTGGTAACCTGATTTGATGATACTCAGGATCCACTTGTTTGATGTGATCGTCTTCCATCTGTGGAGAAAGAAAAGAAGACGCCCCCCTACCTGGTAGTCACTGTTTTTTTGACTGATGTGGAAGGTTGGAGAATAGGTATCCTCGACCTCTTCCACCTTTGTTGAAGGGCCAGCGGCCCTGTTTTCCTCTGCCTCTGGAGTCTTTAGGATCCCTGGGATTCCGAAAGGAAAAGTTTTTCTGAGGTTTTTTAATTTCCGGGAACCCTTTCTTTTTATCAGAGGCTTTTTCCAGAAGAGTATCTAGTTCAGCGCCGAACATGAAGTCTCCTGTGAATGGGATGTTGCAGAGCTTCGTCTTGGACTTCACATCCCCACCCCACTGTCTAAGCCAAATAGCTCTGCGGACCGAATTAGATAGCGCCCCTTCTTTTGCTGACAGTCTAATGTTCTCTGCTGAAGCATCAGCAAGAAATCCTGTCGCTGAACGCAGCAGCGGTATCGTCTGTAGAAGGAGATTCCTGTCCGCATCTGTTTTAAGGTGGTCTTCTAATTCTCCCAACCAAAAAAACAGAGTTCTTGCTACCGAAGTAGCGGCTATGTTAGACTTGAGGCTAAGCATAGAAGATTCCCAGACTCTACGGAGTAGGCTATCAGCCTTCCTGTCCATGGGGTCTCTTAATTGGGAAGAGTCCTCAAAAGGCAGGTCCGTTTTTTTCACCACCTTAGACACTTGGATGTCTACCTTGGGGGGGCTGTCCCAGGTTTCTGTCTCTTTGGGGTCAAAGAGTAACCTGTTTCTGAATTCTTTAGTGATGTTTGCCCGCCCCTCAGGATTCTTCCATTCTTCTTGGATGATATCCTTTAGGGTTTGATTTATGGGAAAAACCCTTTTCCTTTTGGATTTTAACCCTCCAAAAAGTTCATCTTGAATGGATTTAGGCTCCACCACCTCTTCCACATTAAGCGTATTGCGTACGGCTTTAAGGAGGTTATCCAATTCATCATTAGAAAAGAGGTATTTTGAGGTTCCTTTGTCCTCGGATACCAAGGAGACGTCCTCAAGCGAGTCCTTCCAAGAATAGGTAGGAGCCGCCGAGTGTTTATCATAGTCAGAATCAGTATCTAGAGATCTAAGTCTTTTAGAAGCTGGCTCTGGATATAAATCCGGATCCTGGTCTGGTTCAGGTTCAGGATTTGGCTCAGGACCTAGTCCCGGTACCGGTCGGTTTAAATTAGTAAACATCATAAGGGAGGATTGGAATTCCTCCCGCATGGCCGCTTTAAGCTCATTTAACATTGACTCCTTTTCTTGTTGTAAAGCCCTGGCTAGACATTCAGAGCATAGCGATTTTGGATATAAATCTGATAATCTTATGTTACAAGAAAGGCATCTTTTTGATTTAGTAACACATTTTCCTTTTTTGGGGTCCTTGTCTTTCCTCTCCTTGTCCTTAGGTCTTGAAGGGTCGTCCTAGGACAAGGAGATAGACTATATTAAAATCCACAAAATATTGCACAACAATATTTTACCCCTTTAAGAAAAGTTTTTTTTTTTTTTTGGTTGTACTCACGGTACCCGGGACAATGGGGGAAGAACCAAGGTCGTCCGCCATAGCAAAGGATATTTCCACAGCTTCAGTAGTGAACTCGTTGGTGGTATAGAGGCTGACACTAAGCAGGAAGCATTTTTAAACTTCCCGCCACCCCCTAAGCCAATCAGATGGCTTCTCTAGCGGTCACGTGGCCCGAACCCGGAAGTCAGCGTACTGCGCATGCGCGAATCGGCCGGCGATACACGGCCGTCGCGCAGTACGCGCCGGCGTTCTGGGGGGAAAAGCTGTGGGAGGTAGCGCCCGGAGGCCGGGAGGCACCTTTATCCAGGGTCCGGAGACCCGTACCCCCCTCGGCTTTGGCTCTGGGCTGCAGGAGGAGGGGGGTCAGGATCGCGTCCTGCAGGACATCAGGTCAGGAAGGGAGGTAAGACCCCCGCTCGCGACCAGTCCTGGGGGGTTCCAATTCCATCTCCCCCCCCCCCCCCAAGGGGAGAGACGAGGTCTCGCAACCCTGACCCTTGGTAGGGACAGGAATACACTGGGGAACAGCGGCAGAGGAGGGGCCTTATAACTTTCGCAACATCCTGTCCCTACCAAAGGTCAAGGTGCAATCTCCAGGTGCCGTCATGGGGGACGCTATGGAAAATATAATATAAATACAGTAAAATGAACGGCTCCGGGATGTAGATGATAATGAGCCCCTGGTGACTAGACAGACCCTATATACAGAGCGCTGAATTCTAGTATATAACGAGCCATTCCATAATAAGGGGGAAAACGTATACAAAGCTCTGAACAGTATAAGAGGCAGCGGTCCATACACAGAGCGCTGCTGCCCCCTCATGGGCTCCTGACAGAATGCACATCATGTTTTCTTGTAGGTACGAGCAGGGGCACATAACAGGTGGTAGGGTCAGAGCTGGAGAGAATTACCCCACATCATGACTGGCTCAGCAGAGAGGATTAGTGATGAGAAGGTTACACAGGGAACAACTACAATATTAGTATTATATAACTAAATAGACTGAACTTGTTATGGGGGCTCTGTAATGTGTTGTTTGTTGAGCTGTGACATCACTGTGTGTATTATCTCTGTACTGTGACATCACTGTTTGTATTATCCCTGTACTGTGACATCACTTATGTATTATCCTGTACTGTGACATCACTGTGTGTATTATCTCTGTACTGTGACATCACTGTATTATCCCTGTACTGTGACATCCCTGTGTGTATTATCCCTGTACTGTGATAGCACTGTGTGTATTATCTCTGTACTGTGACATCACTGTGTGTATTATCCCTGTACTGTGACATCACTGTGTGTATTATCTCTGTACTGTGACATCACTGTGTGTAATATCCCTGCACTGTGACATCACTGTGTGTATTATCTCTGTACTGTGACATCACTGTGTGTATTATCCCTGTACTGTGACATCACTGTGTGTATTATCTCTGTACTGTGACATCACTGTGTGTATTATCCCTGTACTGTGACATCACTGTGTGTGTTATCCCTGTACTGTGACATCACTGTGTGTATTATTCCTGTACTGTGACATCACTGTGTGTATTATCTCTGTACTGTGACATCACTGTGTGTATTATCCCTGTACTGTGACATCACTGTGTGTATTATCCCTGTACTGTGACATCACTGTGTGTATTATCCCCTGTACTGTGACATCACTGTTTGTATTATCCCTGTACTGTGACATCACTGTGTGTATTATCCCTGTACTGTGACATCACTGTGTGTATTATCCCCTGTACTGTGACATCACTGTGTGTATTATCCCTGTACTGTGACATCACTGTGTGTATTATCCCTGTACTGTGACATCACTTATGTATTATCCTGTACTGTGACATCACTGTGTGTATTATCTCTGTACTGTGACATCACTGTATTATCCCTGTACTGTGACATCCCTGTGTGTATTATCCCTGTACTGTGATAGCACTGTGTGTATTATCTCTGTACTGTGACATCACTGTGTGTATTATCCCTGTACTGTGACATCACTGTGTGTAATATCCCTGCACTGTGACATCACTGTGTGTATTATCTCTGTACTGTGACATCACTGTGTGTATTATCCCTGTACTGTGACATCACTGTGTGTGTTATCCCTGTACTGTGACATCACTGTGTGTATTATTCCTGTACTGTGACATCACTGTGTGTATTATCTCTGTACTGTGACATCACTGTGTGTATTATCCCTGTACTGTGACATCACTGTGTGTATTATCCCTGTACTGTGACATCACTGTGTGTATTATCTCTGTACTGTGACATCACTGTGTGTGTTATCCCTGTACTGTGACATCACTGTGTGTATTATTCCTGTACTGTGACATCACTGTGTGTATTATCTCTGTACTGTGACATCACTGTGTGTATTATCCCTGTACTGTGACATCACTGTGTGTATTATCCCTGTACTGTGACATCACTGTGTGTGTTATCCCTGTACTGTGACATCACTGTGTGTATTATTCCTGTACTGTGACATCACTGTGTGTATTATCTCTGTACTGTGACATCACTGTGTGTATTATCCCTGTACTGTGACATCACTGTGTGTATTATCCCTGTACTGTGACATCACTGTGTGTGTTATCCCTGTACTGTGACATCACTGTGTGTGTTATCCCTGTACTGTGACATCACTGTGTGTATTATTCCTGTACTGTGACATCACTGTGTGTATTATCTCTGTACTGTGACATCACTGTGTGTATTATCCCTGTACTGTGACATCACTGTGTGTATTATCCCTGTACTGTGACATCACTGTGTGTATTATCCCTGTACTGTGACATCACTGTGTGTATTATCTCTGTACTGTGACATCACTGTGTGTATTATCCCTGTACTGTGACATCACTGTGTGTATTATCCCTGTACTGTGACATCACTGTGTGTATTATCCCTGTACTGTGACATCACTGTGTGTATTATCCCTGTACTGTGACATCACTGTGTGTATTATCCCTGTACTGTGACATCACTGTGTGTATTATCTCTGTACTGTGACATCACTGTGTGTATTATCCCTGTACTGTGACATCACTGTGTGTATTATCTCTGTACTGTGACATCACTGTGTGTATTATCCCTGTACTGTGACATCACTGTGTGTAATATCCCTGTACTGTGACATCTCTGTGTGTATTATCCCTGTACTGTGACATCACTGTGTGTATTATCCCTGTACTGTGACATCACTGTGTGTATTATCTCTGTACTGTGACATCACTGTGTGTATTATCCCTGTACTGTGACATCACTGTGTGTATTATCTCTGTACTGTGACATCACTGTGTGTATTATCCCTGTACTGTGACATCACTGTGTGTAATATCCCTGTACTGTGACATCACTGTGTGTATTATCCCTGTACTGTGACATCACTGTGTGTATTATACCCTATACCAGAGGTAGGGAACCTATGGCTCGGGAGCCAGATATGGCTCTTTTGTTGGCTGCATCTGGCTCTCAGGCAGATCTTTAATAAATAGTGATGGCTGCTGTGTGTCTCTCAGGCTGATCACTGGACACAGGCAGCGATGTTACTGCTGCCTATGTCCTTTGCGCAACCCAGGTGCCATCGCTGCCATAATGGGGAGCTGGCTGCAGGAAGCACCAATCAGTGGCGCGCTGGCCCATTAAATCTGCGTGTACCAGCTCGCTGGCAGCCGGGAAGGGAGCAGGAACATGGAGAAGTGAGTGTGTTCTCGGA